>NW_015539863.1:1726094-1772298 GCF_001515605.1 Sinocyclocheilus anshuiensis
GGCTTGAAACGCAGTGGAAACGCCAGTATGACGAGGATCGTTTTCATTTTAAAACATAAATGCACCAGTGTAAATGTAGCCTTACATTTAAGGGGGCTGGGACGCATTCGCACTACAGCCTCACGTGTGCGCCACATCTCTGAGTGTAACCTGTGTAAATTAGTAGGTGTGTTCGACTTGACGCGGACTGACTGTGCAGACCGATCGGTGTATTACAGTACCACGAGAGCTAAAGAGAGCAGACTGCTCCGTGTGCTTTCAAATCGCTCTCGCGGATGTCAAACCCTGATTGATCTGCACCGCACATCTTCTAGTCGAACACACCGGCTAGTGCTGCAGGCTTATTGGCTCACTGACACTGATGAGATTAACCCCTTAGGTATCGAAATTTGGTACCGAACAACGAGACGTTTTTCGATACTCGATGGTATCGAGGCATTTAGGTCGGTGCCTAAAATATATCTTTCTCGATACCCAGCCCTATCCAAGATGTAGGTGACGCTCTATCTACCATTGACACTCTATCTACAATCTCAATTAGAAGTGTCAATGGTCCATTTGAGAGATAGGTGGCGGTAATGCACTTATAAGTCTGCGATCCGCCGTAAAGCCGATACTCGATGGTATCGAGGCATTTAGGTCGGTGCCTAAAATATATCTTTCTCGATACCCAGCCCTATCCAAGATGTAGGTGACGCTCTATCTACCATTGACACTCTATCTACAATCTCAATTAGAAGTGTCAATGGTCCACTTGAGAGATAGGTGGAGGTAATGCACTTATAAGTCTGCGATCCGCTGTAAAGCAAGAAGACAACGACGCCTCACGCGCCTGCTGTTGAGAACGCGCTCAGGACAGTTTGAACAGTTCGGACATTGCGTGAATCCGAGGTAAAAAACTATATAAATACGGTTCAGTTTCTTGCACAGACCAGTGTTCATTTTGACAGCAAACTTTGATTTAGTTTTAGTCATAGTCTTTTGACTAAAATGTCATTTAGTTTTAGTCCTATTTTAGTCACCTGAATTGTTTTTAGTTTTAGTCTAGTTTTAGTCGACTATTTCCAAACTCATTATATAGGTTTTAGGGATGGAACGATTACCGGTTTCACGATAAATCATGATAAAATGCCCTGACGGTTAGTATTATCGTTTAAAATTTAATTATCATCAAAACCGTGTTTGATTAAAGCGATTTTGAAAACTCGCTGTAAATCCTGTCCAGCCAGCATCAGTCTGACGCAGAAGCAGCATGCAATGTTGTTGTTTTTCTGCACAAGACGAAATGGCGGAAGGCAGTGACAGCGCGCTGGAGATTTTTCAGGCATCTAAGAGGACCAAATCGGAGATCTGGTCGTATTTTGGCTTTTACAAGAGTCCTGAAGGCAATTTAATCGAGGACGGTCACCCTGTCTGCCGATCTTGCAAGAAGAAAGTCGCTGCAAAAGGGGGAAACGCGTCAAATTTGCTCATCTTCGTGACCACCACCCACTGTTATATAGCGAATACAAGGTAACTTTTACCTCAATACCAAAACTAACTGGGCAAATAATTGGACAAAATATATTAGAGATTAAATATTTCATTATCTCTCTTGTACGCAAAGCTTCCGCGAAGAAAAGTTCGCAGCAAGTGGCTTTGAGCCAAGACGAACGAACGTTCAAACTATTCATTATCTCTCTTGTACGCAAAGCTTCCGCGAAGAAAAGTTCGCAGCAAGTGGCTTTGAGCCAAGACGAACAAACATTCAAACTATTAAGGTTGACATTTAAGGGATGTATTGTATATTCATAGTTAACTTATTACACAGATTTCTTTTGTTTACCTATAATAATATATAAATACGGGGACATGAAATATTCAATTGAGATTAATGTTTTAAAATCCTATCTGTTTATAAATCCATTATGAACAGTGTACAAAACAATCGTCAGGACAATATGATCACTACAGCAAAATTATAGTAGTATTAATACTAAATTCCTCTGATTTCATTTTCAATACAATCAAAAACTGAGAGCAAGACGGCAAGTTGCATTTGAATGAAACGAATGATACAAGAGACATGGATGTGCGCTGTGTTATAATGCGTTGCTATTGACAACAGTCATTATAAGGAAGGAAATGCAGCAGAACAGAATCAAGTATTCCAGTAGTATAGTCACCTGAACCAACAACTTATTTTGTTCATTTAGAGAGAGAGAGAGAATCAAATAGTACCAGAGGGAGAAGAGTGTCAGATGCACTTGCTGATTTATTGACAGTTTGTATCTATGACTCAAAAACAAGAAGGCAGGCAAATCCAGCCGATATCACACCGAGTGATATTAGTTATTATACTAAAACCCAATAGTTCAGTGACCATCCAGACCAACATTTTGTAGACACAGGTTAAAAAGTTTGGAATGATGTAGCTGATGTTACTAGTCTTGTGCAAACCTGCACTGTCAGGCATGTACAGACAGAGTGAGTGTGCAGGCCACACAGAGATGATGCCATCCATACATGAAGCTGAGGTTCATTTTTTAGATGATTTGCTGACTTTTGGAAAGACAACATAAACTTCCACTCTATATAGTTACAAACACAGACATGTAGAACATGTACACTACTGTGCAAAAGTCTTCGGCCACTAGTATTTTCACCAACAACAAATGGTTTTAGGTCAGTTATTTCTATTTGCTGATGCAATGTGTCAAGTAGGAAATATTAGTTTACATTTCCAAACATTAATTTTGCCATTAATTGTAATACTCTAGTGAGATTTTGTATGCACAAGGAGAGAGACAGCCAGTGCTCCACACAGAGATCTGATCTCATCATCATCAGTCTGTCTGGAGTGACATGAAGAAACAGAACAAACTGAGACAGACTAAATCCAGAAGAACTGTGGCAACATCTCCATAGATGCTTTAAGAAACTTAACTGCAAAACTACCCTAAAAACTATGCACATCGATAAATAAAATCGATTTATGACATTATTTTTGAAAGCATCCTCACTGTAAAGCAGTTTTACACAAGTGCCTAAAACTTTTCGCAGTACTGTAGTTTTGTAGGTAGGTTTCTTGCAGCATCTTGGAGACGTTGTCACAATTCTTCTGTCTCGGTTTGTTCTGTTTCTTCATGTCACTCCAGACAGACTGGATGATGGTGAGATCAGATCTCTGTGTGGAGCACTGGCTGTTGTCAGACTCCTTGTGCAAACAAAAATCTCACTGGAATTATTACAATTAATGGCAAAAGGAATGTTTGGTAATGTAAACTGATATTTCCTACTGACACACTTCAGCAAAAGATAGTACAGTAGTGCATATCACAAAAAAAAAAAAACTGTATAGAACAGGTATATCACACAACGGAAAAACTGAAAATGTATAATTTTACACGTTAAAAGTGTACTTGATTCAATGTAACATAAATGTAAGTAAAACATAAGGTTTACTATGTAAATAAACTATCTGCAGGTTGAACTCCCTGTATAACATTTAACTGTTTTGTCTGAGCATTAGTCAACATTGATATCGAAGAAGGAGACCTGTTTGGCATTAGTGCGATGACAGTAATGGCACAGAAATTATCCTGCAGCTCTAATAAACTAGTGAAGACTACTGGAATAGTAGCCTACACGCAGTGCCCCCAAAAGCATGGCAGTGTATTGCGGATACTTTAGCCAATGACATATCATGCAAAAAAATTTACAGCTAAACCCTGCAGTCTATATCTGGAGCTACTAGCTAGTTGGCAGCAATGCTGCCTGAAAATAAAGTTTCCTGTGTATCATCACCTGAGTCATACAACAGTTCTGTTTGCCAACGGAAAAGAAGGGTACGAGAGAAAGAGAGGGTGAGAGAGATGCTAGAAAGTTATCACATGCTTTAAACCAAACTTTTCTCTCTCTCTCTCTCTCTCTCTCTCACACACATCCATCTCTGCTTCAACTATGATAAACAAATGAGTCATCTAAGGCTTGCTGAGAACACTGACTCACTAACGCTTCATTCTCTCACTCCCTCTGCAGCAACACACACTCAGCCAAGCACACAGCAGCTCCTAAACAAAGTGGATATAAAAAAGAAAAACATTCAGGGCAAAGGAGTTAGAGAATGCAACAGGAAGGAGATGCCAAGAGGAGGGGGTCCATTACAATAAAGATGTGTTTTGTACACACTTAAAGGGATAGTTCACCCAAAAATGTAAAATTCTGTCATTGTTTACTCATGTCGTGTCATTTCAAAACTCGAAGAATTACTTTCTTATAACTATAAAACAAGTTATTTTTAAGAATGTTGCAACTGATTTTGCCAATACAATTAAAGTCAACGGTGTGCAAACAGCGTAGAACTTATTGCATAGACAAAAAATAAAATAAATAAAACTTTGAGGCATTTCATTTAATTGTAACTATATTTTATGTTACACAGATGAAAGTCAGTCAAACAGGTTTGGAATGACAAGTGACTAAATGAATAAAGCAGCTAATCGTTTTAACTAGTCTGAACTGTATTATTTAGAATATAAAAATGATTCTTCCCGTTTTTAAATACTGGAAACTGAGACCAAGGCTGACATACTCAAGTGTCTTTTAGAAAAAAAGAGACATGATTTTAGGAGACATGACTATCAAGAAAAACAATCATATTTAAGATTGCTCACCTTTAGATGCCGATGTAAGCCCCTCAGACGTCATTAAATCTATGCTGGCATAGGCACCGTTCTCTGGGGGAGGAGCGCTGGAGGATGGCAAGGGAAGCGCATCATGACTGTTCCCAGGCCGGAGATCGTCTCTCAGGTCTAGGGCGATGTAGTTCAGGCCATTCTGGTGTTCCACAGGCAGAGTCCTTGCAGACCTCACAGAGGGGGAATTGTCTCGATCTGAGGAGTTTCCATGTGTTGCCTCACTGCCAGATGTCACGCCGTCAGTCCAAACACAGTCAAAGTTCTGACCCTTGCTGCGGCCCACCTGCTGAGCCCCATTATTGCCAGGCACGGTGCCATTGGCGTCCGGGCCACTTCCACCTGACGCTCCTGATGATGTGACAAAGGTCTCCGAGCTGTGTCTCCGCCTGCCCTGGGGGTCAGCACGGACAACCTTAAGCTCAGTCGGGGGGCTGAAGGGGAAAAAGTGTTGCTCCAGAACATACAGGTGTTCAAGCATGGCTGTAGGGCTCTTGGACTCCTCCTCGGGCTCAAAAGACATTTCCGTGTAGTCGTCAGGCTTACCCACCGTGAGCCCACTGCAGTGGGAGGATGAGGAGGGCTGGATATATGAAGGAGGATTCCAGGGGGCCACCAGGGAGGGCCGTGGGGACCGACTTTTTGGTGGAAGACCATCCATCTCGACAGTCATGTAATCCTGTGGCAGCGGAGACTTGCGCTGCTCTCGGTTAATGCTTTGGGTTGAGGGGGAGCCTTCAGCAGACAACGAACAGGCAGAATATGTGGGCCGATCTCCAAATGCAATATTAATGTATTCTCCAGGGCTGGAAGGACGCACTGGCACTTCTGCTGCTCGCAGAGAGCCGTGCAAACTCCGCCTTCCAAGGGGAAGGCGGTTCGGCCGAACGGCACGGCGGTCTGTGAAGCCATTATGTTGAGAGGACTCAGGAGGTGGGCACCTGCTACTACGATCTGGGGTGGCTGTGGGTGAATTGTAGACCGGTTTTGCTGGGGAACTCATTGGGACGTAATCGTCATGCTCAGCATGGTCTCTGGATGGAGCTTTGTATGAGCGAGGGAGGGAGAAATATGGACTGTAGGACTTGGGGACACCAGGAGTGGTCAAGGCATAATAATTCTCAGCAGAGACCTTTTGAGCATTAGCTGTGGAGCTGCTCTGAGACATATCCATGTATTCTGCATTCTCATGGCGGTCCGAGGCTCTTCGTCCCTCTGCTCGTCTGCTAATGTCAGGGCTGGATGGGACGGGAGAGTCAGTAGCCCCACTTCTACCTGGGAGCATCATCATATAGCCTTGAGAGTCCATGTGCTGGGGAACATGTAAAGCAGCACTTTGGACTTGTGCAGAGGCAGAGAGGAGGATATTTGGTTGCATAGGCATGTAGTCTGCATCATTAGTGGAGGGCAGCACACCTGCCATCATGGGCATGTACCCATCATCCTTAGGCGCGTCTGCAGGCCGTAGGCTAGGGGGCCGGTCTTGGCTGTGTTCAGAACTGGAGCTGTAGTCAGAGCAGAGGGAGGAGGAGGTAGAGACAATCTGGACACTGCCACCCCAAGAGCTACTCTCAGCCACAGCCTCGTCCAGCGAGAAGGTGGTCTGGGTCATCTTCTGATGAACAGCAACTCCAGCAGCACTAGCGCCCCCAACCTGCCTGGAGAAGGAGGGAGTCCGCCTCCTTAAAGACCCCGATCGTGAATCTTCATCTGCACTCTCATCTTTGATGGCCTCAGCTGCACTCGTTCCAAACACGTCACGATTCCAGCCCATAGCCATATAGTCATTGAGGCAGTGCTCCTCACGGATCGGTGGTGTGTTTCCCAGGGAGTCAGGGGTATTGCTGCGCACTCTGAAGTACCGGAAGTCTCCGGGGCTGGAGCCGTACTCATCAGATGAGTTAAAACCTCCATCACTCGGGGAACCACAAATGGACGCGCTGGAGGGGCGAGTGATGGTGTCTGACACAGAGCCATGGCCGCTGCTGCTGGACATGCTGATCGGACTGGTGGTAGAAGGAAAGTGTGACACTGGCAGCGAGGCAGAACGAGTATGATAAGTGGAGCCTGGCGGGGCACGAATATAGCGGGCCCCTGCCCCACTGCTACTTTCCTGTCGGCTCAGGTTAGCGCGGGCTGTGTTGAGATGAATAAGGCTACCTGTCACAGAGCGAAAGGGGCGGTTCATTGTGCTTTCTCCCTCGCTGGAGGTGCGGAAGCGGTAGCCACTTGTTCCACTGCTCTTCCTGCTGGGTGGCGTGCCCACCACAGATTCGGTCCGAGACCGCCGCTGGAGCCCCGTCTGGCTGGGCGGGAGGTTGCCCAAGTGTCGCCGCGTGGTGATGAAACCCATCGGGTTGGTGCCAGAAGACTGGCTTTTGCTTCTGGGCCTGAACTCGGCAAATGCCTTCAGTGCCTTCATGGTCTCTAGAATGGTCTCATGCATGTTCTGAGCCACCACAGAATCATCCACCTGCATCCAAACCTCCCCAGGTCCTATAGACGAAGACCGGCCGACCTCGATGAAGAAGAAGCTCTCTGAATGGCCGCAACGTCTGATGTTCATCAGCTGTAAGTTCACGCAAGGTGTCTCAGAGTTCAGCTTCACCAGGTGAATGCTCTTGGCAGACAGACAGAGCCTATAAACGCCGGATAGATTCTTTATCTGGCCCAAGCCCTTCGGTTTAACATTTACCTGCCACACTTCCTTAAAGTAAGTCCCAGGGGTCACAGTACCGTACCCATCGTCAATCTCATCCGCATCCAGGTGGCCTTTCTTGCCCTCACTCATGAGCTCACTGAGCGCCTGGTACCACTCCTCCTGCTCCTGCTCATTCTCAGCGACAATCGCAAAGTATTCATCCTTAGTATACAGAGCAATGAGATGCTTATTCTTAGAATCCGCCCTTTTATTCACAGTGAAACACTGGTAGAGATAGATCACTCTTTTGGGGGGAGAGGCGCCAGCTGAGGCGGCGGCGTTTGAGCGCAGAGTGTTTCGAAATTTCTTCTCACTGTCATAGTACTCCAGCCTGCTCGGCCCCAGATGACTCGACGCCCGCAAGACGAAAAACCTCTTATGGCCGTGTTTCTGCTTTCTCAGATAGCCACACTTCCTAATGTCGTCTGACACGGTGTTCACAGCAGGGCAAGCTGAGGTAGTAGTGTGTGTGCTACTCGCTGCAGAGTCCTCAAGCGCCCGGTTAAGAGAGGACGCGGATGCTTTCCTCGCCGGCGATTCCAGGTGCTGTTGCTGCTGTGGATGTTGTTCAGTCGGTTGATGAAACGCAGCGCCGCCGACATCAAGTACGGAAGGGGGTTCCCCGACAGAAGTGTCGCCGTTCGCCGTTGCAGCTGCAGGTTTAGTCCCGATTGCCCGCTGTTGCGTTTCCAGCATCAACATTGCGGCTCTGCCTTCTTGGTAGTTCTCGAAATTTGCCATCAGATAGGAGATTTAAGGTCACTTTACCTCAAGCTTTTAGACTGAGACCCCATGTTTGTTTGAGGGGAACTGTGTCTCAGGCGGCGCACTTAAGTCTTTTCAGTGTTGAGCTTCTGTCGGCCGCCACATGAAAAGCAGGTATCCCAGCCAATGCTCCCCGAACTCAATGCCAGCAACTGCAACATGACCACATTTACCCGATCTATTATCGGTAGATCCTCCTAGCGGGCTACCAATCTGCCGTTCGCGCCCTGTGTACACTATGGAGCGCGAGCACAAACAACACATGACTCGTGCGTCATTCGCCTGGGGGTGGGAGCAGGCGCCCGATTGAGCGAGACGTGTGATTGAAAGCTGCTGTGACCAATCACGATGGACCTTTTCGGAACTACGTCAATGTCACTGACCAATGGTTTCGCTCGGAGTTTCATTGAAACGGCAAGGTGACGTCTGATGATTGATAGGCTTTTGTCCAATAATATTCTGTAAAGCAGGTTGCGTCATGGAATGTCGAGCGTTCATTGGCTGTAGCGTTTGACTGAAGAGTCACCCGCCCAATCACAGACGTTTTCAAGGTTCCTTGTGTTGTTGATTGTGCCTTTTGGGATGCGTATCGCTTGCAAGTGTACAGAAGGCGATTGTGCTTAATTACTTTTGTTACATGTTTGCAAATTATTGTAGTTTGCCGGTGACTGATATTTTAACTAAAGTAGTCCGGATTTATAATGTACTAACTTGCTAGACACTCGTGTTACAGTAGCTTTGTAAGTGTGTGTTGAGAGAATTCTTATACATTTTTGTATAGAAGCAGAGACATTAATAACTGAATATTAATCCCTAATCATCAAGATTTTGTGAAAATGACGTTGAATGTGTGATCTGTCTTTCAACTAGCCTTTATAAATGTAAATCTTTATTAAAGGAAAAAAATGAAGTCAAATTTTACTAACTGAAAAATTAAATAAAATGTTATTAACAATATTATGCCTCATCATTTGACCAAAATCCACATTGGATCGCAATCAGAAGTTATTACAAACACTCAGTGGTGATTAATAGTAATGTTTAAGTAAGTGATAAATTAATCTCAATAATTGCCATATGTAGCTTGAAGCTAATTGTAGCTATAATTTCTCTGTTGTACTCATAAGATTATATTCCATGATGTATTTTTTCAAAAGAAATCATATAAGTTCATAGGAAAATGTTTCATTCTCTAAAAAGATTTTATACAATGTATATCAGCATCAGAGGGATGTGGGTGGGCAAGCCATGTAATGCCACGAGTAAAGCAGTACCACAACTTACACAGTGTTCAAGGGGCCGGTTGCATAAACTGTTTAGACTAGTCTTAAAAAGTAAGTCATCTGATTTTTTTTTTCTTCAAGACTGCTCATAACTTTTTTAATTCAGTTATGAAAAGGTGTTGGTCTTATTTGTATTGGAAAAGTAAGACTGATTACCCCTTGGCAACTGCTAGTTGGTCAAACTGGTTCTTAAGACAGTCTTAACATGGTGGCTACATTTATGCAACTGGCCCCATATCATCTTTTCTCCAAATCAATGTAATGTCAATATTTCCATCCGCTGAATGTAAGATTTTTTTCATATTCCATATGCCTGCTGACTTCATGTGACTTCAGCAAGTTGTGAAATTCTGAAAATAAATCTAGGAATTATTGGATTGTTGGACTTTAAATCACTAGGGGTTGAGGCATCGAAAGTAACTAACTAGCTGTTTTATGGAGAGTAACTGTAATATTATTACTGAAATCTTAGTACTAATTAGTTACACTACTACTGCAAAAAGTAATATTATTACTGTAACTAGTTACTAGTAACTAGTTACTGCCCAACACTGCTAACTAGTAATAAAAAAAACATTAAAATGCTGCATATGATATGCATAATAGAGAATACGAGCTACTCTCTGATAAACATTTCACTCTGACACTCTGTTTGTGAAATAATTATTATGTTCACTCATTTGGAACTACGGTTAATAACAAATTGAAATGTATTTTGGTGAAATTTAATTAATGAGAAGTTCAATTTTTAATGTTTGTTTGATTGATGGCAAGTCAGAGTCTCTTAATATAATGAGGGTTTAACTTTCATTATAAAAGTTTTTTTTGTTTTTTTTGTCTCTCAGTGTGTAGTTTGTGCCACTTATTTCCCTACAGAGATACTAATGCCTCAAATGTTCCCTCACGGCATGATTATTCTGAAATATAAACATGTATTATAGAAAATTTTAAATGACAAAACTGGCATCGAAAACAGACAACCAAAGTTAACCTTTTAATTTTTTTTTAGCAGATTCACAACCTTTAAACACCTAGAGGCATGACAGTTACACTGAGAAGGAGAAGAAATAGCTAGTTCATAATTATTAAAAAACACTGTATGTAAGTGGTGGGTAATCTTGCTGTGAGTTGATGAACAGGTTTTGAGAGAAGGTAATCTGGTTAGGGGTGACCTGGTGGCTCTGCAGTTTTATATAGTCAGTACTAGATAATCCACATAGGGCATGATAATGTAGGTCGCCATCTGCTGCGTTTACTGACACAATAACAAGAGGGCACTGTTATACCGTATTTCAGTGCTTCTGAACTTCTATTGCATCTCAGGATGAATGCATTTCAAGACTCATAACACACATTAGCCCTTTTCCCATTAAACAATATAGCCTGTCCTTTTAAAGAAACAACACACGGTATTTTCCATTTTTATTTTTTATTTTTACAGTACATATTGAATAGTATTTTAACATGAATTAGTATTTGTCTACAAATATATATATACTAATGTTCAAAAGCTTGCTGTCAGTAACATTTATTTAGCAAGTAAATATCAAAAATGACAGTAAAGACTTTTACATTGTTACAGAAGATTTCTATTTCAAATAAAATCTGTTTGTTTGTTTTTTTTTACTTTTTATTCATCAAAAAATGCTGGAAAAATGAATCATGGTTTCCACAAAAATGTAAGCAGCACAACTGTTTTCAACACTGATAATAGAAAATGTTTCTTGAGCACCAAATCAGCATATCAGAATGATTTCTGAAGGATCACGTGACACTGAAGACTGGAGTAATGACTGCTGAAAGTTTTGCCATCACAGGAATAAATTAACATTTTAAATACTGTA
Source organism: Sinocyclocheilus anshuiensis (assembly GCF_001515605.1). Lineage (NCBI taxonomy): Eukaryota > Metazoa > Chordata > Actinopteri > Cypriniformes > Cyprinidae > Sinocyclocheilus > Sinocyclocheilus anshuiensis. Next base: position 1,737,364 of record NW_015539863.1, read on the forward strand.
TATTATAATCGAAAAGTTATGTTTAATTGTAATAATGTTGCTAATATTATTTTACTGTATTTTTGATAAATAAATGCAGCCTTAGCGAGGATAAGAAACTTCTTTTGAAAATCTTACTAACCCCAAACTTTTGAACTGTAGTATGTACATACAAATCATAGTTTACTTCTAACTAAATCTGATTCGACAACCACCACGATGCGCTCATGCATTGCAAATATGCATTCTAATACATATTGTGATATTCTTTGGGTTTTCATGGTAATCCTATTATGGATTATGCTAATTGATCATCTATGAGGGAAAAAAATCAACTAAAATTCCATGGTAAAACTGAACTCTAAATCTAAAATCATAGATCGTCATAGACCCACATGCACCATATTAATGCTGGTTGCACAATAGTTTATTGCAATACTAAATGTACTATTTTCTCTAGTCACAAACATGTTTACTAAGAGGGATAATCTGCAAGTGAATGATGTGAATGCACTGTATGTGTTGAGTCTTTGAGCCGGACCTGACCCCCCTCGTGCTGAGTAATGGATTCCCACTGGGTAAATTTAGCTCCTTGTGAGACTTTGGTTCATTTCATAAAGGTGCTTCATGTTGAGAATAGAGATATGCAGCTTCTCAGATAGATGTATATGTTTACGATGAGCATGATGAGTGAGCTGGACCACCAAGGCTCCAAATGAGAAGCTTATGAGAAGCCATGTAGTTTCAGTATGGTTTGATATATTGAAAGCTTCTTCATAGCGAATCTTCTACCGAAAAGTCTGAATTTCTACAATAACAAAGAGATGTTCCTGTTCAGTAAACTGTACACACAAGCTTGCCCATTCAGGTGCCTTTAAAAGAAAAACAGGCCGAGAACAAGCCTTTTCAGCTTGTTCTGTTTCTCCACGTTCCATTTCATTCTGCGTGCAGGTGTGGGGTCAAAAAGGCAAAGGTTAAAGGTCATCAGTGATGGTGTATCATGACATTGCCCTCATCGGCTAGGGTGATCTGAGCCACCTGGCGCACGGTGGAGATCTTCCTCACTGCCTTCTTAAGCATCACCTTAAAATCTTTTGATTTGTGTCTGTAAGACAGAAAAACAAAGAAGGAACACCAGCCTTAGTTTATCTAATACATCAACAAATGCATTTTTATCCAAAAAACTACAGAAAGAAGAAAGTATATCAACTGTTATATCAAATCTGTAATGGATTAAATAAAACATTTACGTACACACAAGCTTGCCCATTCAGGTGCTTTTAAAAGAAAAACAGGCCGAGAACAAGCCTTTTCAGCTTGTTCTCTGTTTCTCCACGTTCCATTTCATTCTGCGTGCAGGTGTGGGGTCAAAAAGGCAAAGGTTAAAGGTCATCAGTGATGGTGTATCATGACATTGCCCTCATCGGCTAGGGTGATCTGAGCCACCTGGCGCACGGTGGAGATCTTCCTCACTGCCTTCTTAAGCATCACCTTAAAATCTTTTGATTTGTGTCTGTAAGACAGAAAAACAAAGAAGGAACACCAGCCTTAGTTTATCTAATACATCAACAAATGCATTTTTATCCAAAAAACTACAGAAAGAAGAAAGTATATCAACTGTTATATCAAATCTGTAATGGATTAAATAAAACATTTACATTATGTCACTTGGGAACACAAAACTTGTGAATATATACTGTATATATACAGTATACATAGTTTGTTTTAGTCTGTGTTAAGACATGATACATGAAACACTGAGAACAAACAAGACATTCAGAGCATGACAGAACACACAAACAGAAACATAACAGCATGCCAAACATAGCCGACGGTCCATTTTGAAAAGCTGGCTATCCATATCGGAGGAGTGTCATCCAATCTGAAAGGAGAGAGCTTATATAACCACTATCTTAGGCAAGTCACACATCTTCAAGTCCAAAAATATCTATGAGGTTGTACAAAATTACCATAAATTATGATATCAAATCATGCACACACACATTTTGTTTGAACGGTTACTCTGGTAAAAAAAAGTCTATTTCATGTGCAAATGTATAAACTCACAATTGCAGAAATGACCAGAAATGAAAATGAAAGTTAAAACAGTAGGATAATGTAGTATCATCTGAGAAACATGACTTGAAAGTAGAAGAACTGAGTCTTGTTTATGGTTGGAGAATGAAACCCAACCAAAATGGGGCAAAATTGGCAATAGCTTCCCACACTGACTCTTTAGCCCCATCCTGCCGTCCTCCCCACCTCCCCCGACTCTCTGTGCCACATTGAGTAATGTTATACATTCTCCATGCATAACATTACCTCAGTTTTTCTTCTTTGCAAGCTGTGCTTCTGCTTTCCGCTTCTTGTATGCGGCTATCTCCTCCATCTGCAAGCCATGAGCCATTTGCCTGAAAAATACATTGGAGAAGATAAACACAAAACACACACACACACACACTGCAGGCACAGGCCACAGAAAGGCCTCCCCTTACCCTGACTTGAGTATGGGCAGCACGGGAAGTGGTTTGGTGAAGCCATCTCTCCCGGTGAGCCAGTAGGTTTCTTCTACACCTTTGCCCTGTGGAGATGAGAGGATGAGAAGATGGACCAAATAGAGTTCTTTCAGATGACTCGTCTATCTAAACCCATGAACTTAATCATTCAAGAGTTATTTTGCATTGTTGATCTTGCCACTCATTGGATATTTTACTTACTCACTGTTCAGTAAAATAGCTTAATTTGGGAAAGAAGTGGTATTAGTATATTTTACTGCATTTGGAGGCAAACCTTACGATCACGATTAGTTCCTGGCACATTTTACCGCCAAATATTTCACACATTATACTCTACATCTGCTGTTTTGGGAAAAATGCATGTTTTAATTCATTATGAATTATCTTGAACTACAATATTTACATGATTTTACCACCACTAGACCAACATATATAGTACAGCAAATAATGCACCATTACATACACTACCATTCAAAAGTTTTGGGTTGGCAAGACTTTTAAACATTTTTTGTCTATTATGCTCACCCAGGCCACATTTATTTGATTACGAGTACAGTAGAAACAGAAATATTGTTAAATATTAGTACAATTTAAAACAATGGTTTTCTATTTGAGTATATTTTAAAATGTCATTTATTCTTATGATGACGAAGCTGAATTTTCAGCAGCCATTGCTCCAGTCTTCAGTCTTCAGTCTTCAGTCAAGAAACATTTCCTATTATGTACCTATTATGTTGAAAACAGCTGCAGTGTTTTTATGGAAACTGTGATAGGCCTGTTCAAAAGAACAGAATTGATGTTAAAAATATTATAAATGTCTTTCCTGTCAGTGTGTCTTTGTTCAATTAAAAGTATTAAATCTTTTTCAAAAAATCTGAACAGTAGTGTATAAATGAGAGGTTGTGAGATAAATCTTTGATTTGTCCTACAGATGATCTCAGACAAGCTCACCTTGAGTTCTGTTCTGGCTCTCAGCTCTACTTTGTAACCCAATTTCAGCTCCATCAGGACCTTCACTGTACTGGAATGGACATGGATTCTGTACGCTACAAACACGCACACAGATTAAGAGCAGTTTCCTTGCCTGGCATGGCTAACTGTACAATTAACGACAGTCACTGAATTTCATTGATTACAGATGTTAATCATTTTTACATCTGTAATTTAATGAGACATGCATCTTTCCATATTCATCTTTGAAATATAGAAACAGAGCTGTATATGGTGAAACTGTCACATGCTTACGCAATCCTGTAGACTCCATTCTGGAAGCAGTGGTGACCGTGTCCCCAAACAGACAGTACCGTGGCATGGTCAAACCCACTACACCTGCCACACAGGGACCTAATAAGAAAGCATACATATGTAAAGAAAACGTTTTTTTTTTTACATTTAATCAACCAAATGGGATGAATCAGCCTGACCTGTGTGAAGTCCTATGCGGATGCGGACTGGTACATCAGGCATATGTCTCATTTTGAAGGTGCCAACAGCACTCAGGATGTCCAGGGCCATGTTTGCAATCTCGGCTGCATGTCGGTTCCCATTGGGCATGGGCACACCTGATGCTACCATGTAAGCGTCACCAATGGTCTCCACCTGCAGGCAATGAAGACAAGAGACATTCATTAGTAAACTGAAAGCTTACATTATCTTCAATTCAATGAAAAAAAATCTATGTGAAAGCAAACAAATTTGCTTATACTGTGATTACAAATAATAAAAACACAGCTAATAAATGTTAACATCACTTTTGTAGTGTTACCTTATAGACGTCATGATCGCCAATTACAGCATCAAATGTAGTGTAAAGGTCATTGAGGAGGTCGACCACCTCTATGGGCTCGCTGTTGGCTGAGATTGTGGTGAAGCCGACAATATCACTGAAATAAAGACTGACACTGTCAAAATACTCTGGTTCGACTGTAGTGCCCCGCATCAGGGCCTCTGCCACTGACCTAGAGAGGATGAACAAAAACAAAGGACACTTTAAAAATGTAGGAATTATTCCAAAACTTTACTTATATGAGTGATTGAAAGCTGTTCCCTGTCTATTTCTCTAAATATCACATCCGTGCATAGTGTGGTGGTAAAGTCATTGCTGTAACTGTGTGTCTGTCACTTACGGGGGCAACATTTGTGTGAGGAGTTTCTCAGTCTTTTGTTTCTCTATTTCCAGCTCCTCTGTCCTTTCCCTGATCAGTTCCTCCAGGTTGGAGGAATATTGCTCCAGCATTCGCAACATGGAGTCTATGATGTTGGTCTTTTTCCCTTTATTAACATTCTTGAACTGTAGAGAGAATAAGGAGGAGATGGAGAACAGCAGAGAATATAAGAATAGAATCTCTAAAATCAGACTGATCTCATACAGTTTTTCTCCATTGCTTGGTTATTCAGAGACCTATACATTATCAATCTCTGTTTTCATTTCAGTCTTACAACATAAACTTCTCCGTAAAAAAGTTTGTAATTTTACAACAACAAAAAAAAACTTGCTTCAGCAAATTAATTAATGAATAAATAAATGAATAAACAAATAAACTTAATTGCTTAACTATGAGTTACCTACCCATACATGGTGAAAACTGCAAATGGTTTAATAATATGGTTTAATACATATTAATATATATATTTAATATTATGTAACTTTATGGTTACCATACCAACTATGAATTGCCATGTCATGTCATAGTGAAAAACAGGAAAAGGACTTTCCCAGAAGTCCCTGCATGACATTTTTTGTTATCAGTAATGCGCATTCATAATGTGATGTTTTTTGTCACGTGTTATTTAGTGTATGTTTATTGCATTATTTTAGCATTATGTGCGTTACCCTGATGTTGTGAGTATTAGCCATGTTTTATGGACTACTTGAACTCTGATTCATCATGTGGCTTATTGTTTTACTACCTGCATTATTATGGTGGTTATGAGTACATTTTACAGTAAAAAGCAGATTTTGGTACATCCGTATATTATTTCACTTAATGAAATGAATGACTATAGAAACTAGAAACAATATAACAGTATTTTTTACACTGAATTTCTGGCAACCACAGAAATCTGACATTATGGTGATGGTTTGGCAGTGTTGTCAGTGTTCACCTGGTCAAAGATTTCATCAAATGTGGGTCTCTTCTCTGGCTGTTCATTCCAGCACTGCTTCATAAGCTGAATACACTCCATGGGAGCATGATCCGGGGACACAAGGGGCCGGCACATTGGAGGAGGCTTCCGGATCTTCTGGACAATTTCTATATGATCCAGATGTATTAAAGACTTAAACAATGTACAATTACTGTAATGACATGCCTACACAACAATCTACCACTATAGACAGTACAATATAGATACAGTATAGGGGTCCACAGAAAAGTTCAGAGAAAACCAATGTCATCAAAAAGTTTGAAAAGCCCTGGTAAAGATAGTGGGGTCATGTGACTTTACCATCAAAAGAGTTCTCCAGCATGCAGAATGGAGGCCCTCGCATGACCACTTCTTGCATGATGATTGAGAAACTGTACACATCACCAGGGTGACTGCCATACAGACCAGGGTAGGGTCCTCTCAGAATCTCAGGGGTGGTCCACAGAAGGGCTGTGGGGGTTCAAATACTTGAACATCCTATGCAAGAGATCAATAACAAGAAAAGTCTCACAATAAAACCTTACCTTCAGCTGGAGGTTCAACATAAGGAAATCTCTGAGCTTCCAACACCTCGTTGTAGCCATAGTCTGTGATTTTGAGCACGAAACGCCCATCGACCACACAGTTCCTGGATTGAAGCCTTCCATGACAGATGTTCCTGTGGTGAAGATATTTCATACCCTGCATGCCAGTCAGAAACACACATAAGCTTACATGTGGTGTAACTGCAAATGCATTTATGTGACAATAAACGTACATACTAGAGAACTAATGTATAAAACCACACAAATCAAAAAATAATGATAAGAATCCTGTTTTTAATGACTTTAATGTTTATAAAGTCTCTTTTTGTGGTTTGGGTATAAATTGAGAAGTCATTATCAACATGTGCTTGCTATATTTCAATGCTTTTCAAATGAATTTTCAATTCAACCAATCACATTCCTAGTAAGAGCACCTTGATGAGGTCTAGAATGAGAGAGGACTTGAACATCCAGTCCAGTTTGACGTCATCATTGAGCAACAGATCTTCCAGGCTGCCCCGCGAACAATACTCTGTTACTATGGCAAACACTCCACAGTCATGGAAGAAGCCGAGAAAGGGGTTAACATTCTCGTGCCTCATATCTTTCATCTGGAATATCGAGAGCAATTGTATGATAAAAGAAATAATCACCAACAAAGAACATACAAACAGAATGTCCTACAAACAGAATGAGCACTACTATGTAAAAATCAGTGGCAAAACTAACCAGTTCAAACACATCACTGGTATGAGGAGTGATGCTCCGGAAATTTCCATATGGCAGCCTTTTGAGCCATGCCCAATCACCCTGCAAAATGAGAAACATTAGAGAAAATGTTCAGTCATTTACATTAAATGTGTGTAAATAATGTATCTAAATGGTTGATATAGCATAACATAATCTTTTCATGATGTTTACTTATAATGTTCAGGTTAAGGTTTCTTGCACTCATTATCTAGTTTTATAGTCACAATCTAGTTCTAAATGACCATTTTCCACCATCTTTTTGGCCCTTAGAATAGAATAAGAAAAACAATAATATTATAAAATTTTAAATAACTGTTTTCTGTTTGAATATATTTTTAAATTGAACAAATTCCTGTGATGGCAAAGCTGAATTTTCAGCATCATTACGCCAGTCTTCAGTGTCACATGATCCTTCAGAAATCATTCTAATATGCTGATTTGCTGCTCAAGAAACATTTCTTTATTATTATGAACGTTGAAAACAGTTGTGCTGCTTAGTATTTTTGTGGAAACAGTGCTATATTTTTTTCCAGGATAGCAAAGAATAGCAATGATTTAAAAATCGACATTTTTTGTACCAATTGTGGCAATGCGGAAAATCCGTGCCACCGAAATCATTTTACTTTCACTTTGTGTAAAAGTCTTTACTGTCACATTTGATCAATTTACTGCATTGCTTATTAAAATGATCAGTTACTTTCTTACTGACCCCAAACTTTTGAATGATATTGTAGTTTACACTGTTGTTTATCATGGTGGGTCATGCTGTTGAATGCTGAATTACCATTGTGTATGAAATGTGCTATACTGTATAAATAAACATTGATATGTAGATGTAATTGTGACAAATCATATTTGCAATTTTCATAAATGCTGTAAGTGGACTGTGAAGGGATTTTTTGTTTGTGACTGTTAAATCTATAGTTTATTTTTAAGAAAAAAAGATTTTTCATAATATGAGCCTTCAAATTCAATCAGTCATTTTACATAACCTATTGAGAGTTTTTCTTTTACCTCATAAATGACAACATTAGAATTTTCGTAGGTGGCTGGCGACTGAATAGACAATGGAGACTTGAGGCTTCGCTCTGAAATGCTCATTCTTGAGTCACTGGCCTTGCTGTCATCCAAACTCAGCTTCTGTTTTTCAGATACAAGTATTAATAATTAGAGTATATGAATGTTTATTTGTGTGCACATGTGCTTGTGCTACTGACCTTATTGCTCAGGGATGGGTTGATGAATGTGACATCATTTAAAGTCAGTAAAATCTTATTCGGACCCCGCACCATTCGGATCTTACTAATTTTACGCCTATACAAAACATTTAGAAATATTTAAAGAAACGTTCTGTAGTAGTCTACACACTTTGAACAACTTTAAATGTTACGATAAATTTAGGTTATAATTTGATGAATACCTGATGCAGTAAGAACAGCCAATTGAGAAGAAGATGAACAGAAAGCCAGACAGGAAGATTAAAACCATGTGTAAAAGATTCACACCTGTAACACAGAGGGTGATTGATACATAAAATGCATGTATGTCGATGTGAACGAAAAACCAAAAAATCATGTACATACACACTCACCTCCACGGCAGATGATCCCATGTGTAAACCAGCAGCTGGAATCAGTTTTTGGTGGTCCAGCTGGGGGGAAACGAATCGGCCGTCCCAGAAAACGCACCATATCTGTCTGCATCTCAATATGGTATGTAGGTTGCAACTCCCAAGAAAAGCCATCTGTGTCCAGCACCACATAGTCCAGCGTGCCAAAGTCAGAGAAGTTTGCTTGGAGGCTAAAACCTTTGAATAGCAGGTTTCGGGCATTCTGGGCGATGTTCCCCCCAGACATCCACTGACCTGAAGCCCTGACACTTTGCACAGCATGAGCCATGAACACGATGGAAGAGTAGATGGTGCCAAACAATGGGGACACCTATAAGAGATGTGAAGGTTTTACATTAGCTACTGTATATTAGCTAAGTGTTAAAGCCCCAATTTAAACCATCGCTGTACCTGCTGTGGTTTAAGGTTCCTGGGAAGCTCTCCTTGCTCCTGGGCCTTTTCAAAAGCTTGGTAGAAAGACTGCTCCTGTGGAGACTCTATAGAAATGGTGAGCACGGCATCGTAGGCTCGTAGCAGCTTGCTGTTATGGCGCAGGGCAGGCTGGGTTACATGATGGTAGGGCAGACTGTAAAAGAGCGTATCGTAAGGTAAAAACACCAGCGAGCCGTCTGTCATCTGCATGTCATAGGCTGTCTCCAACAGCAACTTCTGGGTTCCTCCACCAATCAACACCGAGTGCATAACGAGGATGACCACTGCAAACAGAAGTATTGAAAATATGAGAGGACAGGTAGAAAGAACAGTATATTGTATACTATTTTAAATCATTATATTTAATACAGTAAAAACTTTTATTATTTAAATCATATTTATTTTTGATGAAAAAATATAGCAGAGTAGTTATTTAAAAAATAAATATTTCAGTATAGAGAAAAGGAAATATTAATATTTTTAGTGTACTAATCGAAATATGAGCTATTTTTTTCAGCCAAACTGCTGACAAAATTGCTAGTAATATAATTTTTAATGAAAAGTTTTGTATTCAAGTGTATTTTACAAATTAATTAATTATGGTTTAAAGTTTTGAAGTCAGTACTATTTTGTTTTAAGAAATAATACTTTGATTCAGCAAAGAAGCATTGAATTTCTATTAAAAATTAACGTTGTTCTTTTGAACTTTTGATTCATTAAAGAATCTTGAACATCAGTATATTAGGATGATTCCTGAAGAATTATGTGACACTTAAGCCTGGAGCAATGGCCATAACAGGAATAAATTACCTTTTTATTACTACATTTATACTAACACTAATTATTAATTTTAAAATATATTGTACAGTTACAATACAATGTTAATATTACATTTTTTTCCTGTATTTTTGCGTACGAGGTTTCTTTCAAAATATCTTACCAAACTCAAACTTTTGAACAGTATAACTGTATAAATACTGAGAAGTATCAGTATCAAAACAAATAGTTTTTTTAATAGTTAATGTTACAGTTTAAAATGTGAGCAGATCACTTATCACTACATCATATCATTCAATATTAGCCATGTTTTAAACTCACAGCGGAGATCTGCCATTTTCTTGACTCTGGCCAGTGTCTTACGCACGCTGGTGTGGTCATTACGAACAGATGCCACAATGCTAACAGGCATCCCATGATTCCTCATGGCACTGGCCAGCTTTATACCCGCCTCAAACCAGGCATCCTCTGCTGATGTAATGATGCCCACATGTGCCCAGCGAAAGTGGTGCATGAAGCGTAGCAGGACGAGGGAGGGTAGGGGCATGGTGCGGGCAAACATAGGGTGACTACGGGCGTCATCCAACTCGTGTCCAATACAAGAACAGGAAAACACTGCCTTATTCCAACTCTTTCCTAGCAGAGAGGCAGCTTCACAGTAACCTGGGTTCACCGGACCAATAAACCCAGACGCCCGTGTGTAGAAACCGAGGAAACGGGCAAAAGCCTGGGACGTCTCACAGTCTTCCTCCAGGATGACATAATCAAACGTGATGCCCTGTGAGAGGTAAGGGTCCCTGTTGATGTGATCCACAGCTAACTGCGCAGCCACGCCGGGCTGAGCTTTAGTAAAGAGGGGGTCACATGACCAAGGACCCACCACCCCAACCCTAACGGTGGCAGCAGAGGTGGCAGGGAAAAGGCACAGGAAGCTTACAGTATACAACAGTGGCCAGAGACACAAATAGGTATATTTATGAGTGCTTTGGTCAGGGATCTGGAGTCCTCTGGTGGCCCATGCTGGACATAAGCTGTGAAAGGCACTGGATGGCCGTCGCATTGCAGGGTAACAGGTCAGCCACACAGCTGGTGGGTTGGCACACAGTGGAGCTTCTTCACTGTCACATGAGAGATGCCCTTAATGTCAATCAGGTCAGCAGCCACAGCAAACTACGAAAAAATGAACATATGTAAACTGATAGATCTGTTTGTTAAAATGATTATCAGTTCATATTTAGCATGTTATGCTGTAAAAATGCTTTCAGAGCAGCAAAAATACAGAAATCAAGAAGGATTTAATCTATAAATTTGTGCTGGTTATTAATGGTGTAAGATTGGGAGTGAGAGGATTGCTGAAATCCTGTTAAGAGTACAGCATAATGCGTAGGCTACTCACTTCAACTTTATCAAAATAAAACATTTAATACATTTAGGCTATTGTATTGTTATCCCCAAAACAGATCAATCTGCAAAACAACCATGTATATCCTTCACTATACTGGGTATCAATATGACAATATGAAACTTAAGGGACTTTAAATGTTGATTATCCAAGTAAGGCTCTGCTGCTTGAGTTTTTTTTGTGATCATCACAGCCAAAAGTTAGAAATAAGTATCTTTAAGTAAACTAATTCAATTAGTTTGAACGTAACCTGCCAGCAGAAATACATCAGTACAAACTATAATCAACAATTGCAAAACTTTTTAAACTTATTGACTTTGTTTTGACTTCATAGAGTTACTGTTGTCAATTTTTAAAACTGCAGTCTAGCATTACCAATTAGTGACACCATTTAACTGTTTAACCATTGTATTTGACTTACGGACTGTAACTGCCAAAGTAATACCTGACTGTTCATTTCTATAACTTGTTGTCTTCATCTGCGTAAATCCTGTCCATGGAAATGCTGTGACCATATGCAAAAATCAATGATTTCTTATTATTTGCACATATGTTGTGAAATAAATCCAAATATGAGCAGCAGGTTCGATCACGGTCTATCCAGAACTGAGTTACAGTTATAATCTTCTCTTGTGCTGTGCACACCATGCCACTGCTGACCTCAATGAATGACCTGAAGATTATATCAATCCAATTTTCAGTCTGTGTAATGGACACATTATAGTGTTGTGTATGTTCTTCCAAAAATGACAGCTGCTGGTAATTGATGCTAAAATACAAACATATTATAATTTAAGTGTTGACATAATGAATATTTGTTTTAAAAAAAATAGCATAGAAATAGCAAGAATAGCAAGAACAAGAACTGGACCAGCACTTACTCTAGGGGGCAGTAGAATCCAATAAAGTTCCCAGTTGTGTCTGCCTGCCTGGCTGATATTATTTTGGTGTTGTGCGTGGTCTCCTTTTTCTTTCTTTTTTTTTCAAACACCTAATTTTGGTAAAGCTAGCTAAGTTTCAGGAACAAAAGTGACAAAGATTTGCGGTTCACTTTCATAATCTGCTCCATCTGTCCCATCACCCTCTCTTTCCTCTCTGCAATCTTACACAAATACTTTCCCTTGCCAGATAATTGCTTTCTTATGCAGTGAGTGACCAAAATTAAATCATTGACCAATCAGAATGTTTTAGTAAAGCCTTGACTAGATGAGCGCCAGATACAGATCCCCTGTAAAGACCTTGTCTCAGACGACCACCGGGACAAGACCACAGGAACCAGATGAGTCCTCTGCACAATGTGACTTTGCTGCAGCCTGGAATTGAACTGCTGGTTTTGTCTGGTCAGAGGAGAACTGGCCCCCCGACTGAGCCTGGTTTCTCCCAAGGTTTTTTCTCCATTCTGTCATCGATGGAGTTTTGGTTCCTTGCCGCTGTCGCCTCTGGCTTGCTTAGTTGGGGACACTTCATTTCCAGCGATATCGTTGACTTGATTGCACAGACACTATTTAAACTGAACTGAGCTGGATGATGACATCACTGAATTCAATGATGAACTGTCTTTAACTGAAAAATGAGTGTTTACTATTGTCATTTTGCATGATTGACACACTATTTTCCTAATTAATGCTGTTCAGTTGCTTTGACACAATCTGTATTGTTAAAAGCATTATATAAATAAAGGTGACTTGACTTGACTTGTCTAAGAAATTTTCCATATGCCATATGTGCTCAGTCAAAGCTCATGGAAGATTTTCTCATCCATAATTCTCATAATTCCCCCTCGAGACTTGACCTGCCGTCACTGCGGTCATCTCTAGGAGAGAGGCACAGAGAAATGTGTCACTCACATGTCAAAGGTAATGAATATGGAAAGATTGCTGTGGCAGATATTAGTGTCTCACAACATTCCCTCGCTGCCATCCAAATCTTCCGTCACCAGTCATTCAGACAGATGAGCGTTCTTGCGCATTGTTTACTTAGGCTAAACTAAGCAGTGTTGGGGGTAACGCATTACAAGTAACTTTTTTCCAGTAACTAGTAAAGTACCGCATTAACTAAGTATTAGAAATGTAGAGTATAAAAAATAAGAGAAAATTAACAAAAAGCACACACTGCGTGCTTGAATTCTGAATACTTTCAAAGTTATAAGATAAGTAAATAAACAAGTATTGATACACTCAAAGGTAACGTAAGTCAGTCGTGATGACAATGATTAATAATATTGTGGAAAGGATGACCTCTGGTGACAAACTGGAGAAGTTGCAGATCAAGTCGTGGTATTTAGATCTACATACTCAAAATTCAATTTTTTTTGATTCGGACTATTTATACATTAAAATGCCTTCCAGAATAGCAAATAAAACACACATAACTATTTATATCATAGAATAATAAGGAATGGAAACTTAAATCATTCCAGACTTAGATTGTTGACTGGTTATGATGAGGCTTATGTAATACTTTAATGCCACATATAGTCTAGAAGAAAAACAGATGGAGTTCAATGATTTGCTATGAATCTTTTCTGTTGTAGTAACCAGGAGACAGCTTTAAAACAATGCCCAGTGATCCAGTTCTGTTCTTTATGTGTGTGCATGTGTTGATATAGGCTGTGCATAAACACACATTTATAATATGATGTATTTGTATGTGAAATTGAAGAATATGTGTATAAGAAAGTATTTGTATATATTTGTCAGCATATGGGCAGTTGCACAGCTGCACTACTGAGAAAAAAAAACACATTTGAATCACAGTTAGATCATTAGATCACATTAGATCACAATTACAAATGTGTCTGTAAATGTCAATAAGGTAAGTTTTTATCAAAGAGCAGGTAAGGTCTGCAAAGCAAAGAAGTTACTGTATCAAGACAAACAACTGATTTATTAACAAACAAAATAAATGTGAATTGGTCAAAATAACAAAATACATTTAAAGATTTTAGCTAATTGCTAACTTTTCCCCACACTCTCGCTAAACGCCATAAAAAAGACAAAAAATAAAACCTGAATGCACACAGTGGTTGATAGAGAGCATTTCTGATATGAAACAAGGATTTATTATTATTATTATTGCTGTTTTTAAGGCTGTTTATCATATGGGTTATTTTAGTATAGGGTTATTTTTTGTGTGTGATTTATTTTATTATGCTTACAATACCTGTAATGTGTCAAGTCAGAAAAACTACTGAGGGCAGATGCCAAATATAGATGAGCTGCTCTGGCTCAAAATCATGGCTAAGGACACTTTACAGCAGGAGTGTCTTGCACTTTATTTATTTTATTATAATTAATTAATTTATTTTTATTTATTTTTGAAGAAGAAGAAGCACCAGTCCTGGCATACATGGTGCCCAGCAAAACGAGATGACAAAGATATAACCAAGGAAACTAATATCTGGGTTCATGAACCAAGGAAAAATTGCAACATGATCATGTGATCACAATGCATTCTCTCTGTATGGAAAAGAGCAGCTTAAACATTTTGATAAAAAACCCTTTTGTGTTCTAAGCGAGAAAATTCAAATGTTTTGCTAACTTTCCCATTAATATATGAAAAATATTATTTCTGATACTTTACTTTGAACGTTCTCGGAATGTTCTGAAACAAGTAGCACATTTTAAAAACAAACTGTTTCAAAAATAAAACATTCCATGAATGATTTATAATAATGCCTTTGTGCTAAAATTCCAAGAACATTATTAAAGACCAGATAACTCTAAATGAACATTGTATTAACCTTACTAGAAGACATTTTGTTCATGACTTTGCCAGAACATTAGTCAAAGTTCTGACAATGTTCTGGGATGCCACTGCATCAGAGGACAGCTGCTAAATACCATACTAGACAAAAATGAGTGCAAACTGAATCTGCACCTCTCTGACCAAGTCTCTACAAACTCTGCCTTAAGTTTCAACACTGTTGGGCTGATTTTTGGAGACTATTATCATATTCAAAGCCAACATGCGGTAACCTACCAAGTACTGGTCTGCATCCAGATGGTTCAAGTTTGGGCAAAGACAGCCGTTAAACATGGTGGGTGATCCGTAATGGTATGGACAGCCATCTCGTGGGAGCCATTAGGTCTGATGACCGCTCTGTACAGGTACATCTCATTCTCAATAAATTAGAATGTTGTGGAAAAGTTCATTTATTTCAGTAATCAACTCAAATTGTGAAACTCGTATATTAAATAAATTCAATGCACACAGACCGAAGTAGTTTAAGTCTTTGGTTCTTTTAATTGTGATGATTTTGGCTCGCATTTAACAAAAACCCACCAATTCACTATCTCACACGACATTCTAATTTATTGAGATGCACCTGTATGATGGTACAGTATATAACAACCATATTATTTGACCAGGTGCATCCTGTGCTTCACTTTTCTCTCAGAATATTATGTTTCTTAGAATGGTAATTTCTCCACATTTTTTGAACTTTTAGTGAATCTTCAGAGTACAGTGCAAAATCTGAAAGAGATTTTCACCTCTTTTATCCTTGAAAGAGCTGGAACAGCAAGAAAATGCCAGACCTCAAATGTAAAAGGACGGATGCAGTTACAATGTTTAGAGAGAATTTTCATTGACTAAACCAAACATTATTAGGGTGACTCTTGAAGAGTTCAGCTGCACATGAATCACTCCCTTGGTGTTCTTTCCAAAACTGAACAAATATGAAAACAGCTGTGAACGTACATCCCTGTATTCAAAATGCAATTAAACGATAGATGTGATTTGATGTGTTAATACTGTCTTGACAGAGGTTCTCCTGACAGAAACTAGCAGGTCTCAAACCTCATTGACGTTTGTCACTCTGAAAGGGATCGGTTGAAAGATTGTCGGAAGACTTCTCTCTGTCTTTTTCTATTCTCATTAATAGCACTCTTTCTTTCTCTCCCTCTAGCTTTCTGCCTCACTGCCTTTTTTCCTTTCTCTTTCTGTTTTTCTCCCTCTTTCCATCCCCGGTCCTCCTTTGGGAATGGCCTTGGTCATGCTTCCTGTGGCTGTGATAACGTAATGAGCTCAGATGAGGAAAAAAGTGTCTCTAACCACTTCATGTCACAGCTGTTTCTCCTCTAATAACAATAAGAATTCAAACTTCCTTGACCAGCTTTCCCAAAAGAACCATAATTAGGACAAACACCAGCTCATACGCCTCATTAGTCAGAGGACAATATAAGTCCCATCTTTCTCAGTTTTTGCAGGCCATAGTAGCAACAGGAAGCCATTCATAATATCAGGGAGATGGTTTATTAAATCTGTCTCACGCAAACTAAAGGAGAGGCGCCACTGATTCAGGCTTGTGGTCTAATCCAGCACCAGATCCCTCTGATTTTTGTAATTGTAGGCCTACTTAAATGTTAAGGTCAGGCCAGGTAACATTCCTTAACTGTCTTAAAATGGTGTGGCAAACACTTATTCAAATGTACGTTATTTTCCAAGTACGTTTATTTACCAAACAAATACTGAAATACGTGTACATGAAATTTGAGTTTAGATATTGTAGAATTGTAACTGTTTACCCCATGAAGAAAACAAACATGGACAAAACAATCAACTATCAATGTCACAATAAGTGGAATAATATGAAGCGTTTTCATGAACAACATCGAATTTTAAGGAATATCTTATCGCTGAATGGCACAACAGGACTGATCAATCAGAATCTGGTATTTTAGAGCTGCGTAATAATTGTGTACACAACATTGTCTTATGCTTGATGAGGACATTTTTTTTACAGGGAACTATCTACATCTGGTATGCTTATGTGGATATTTTCTGTCTGAAGTGACAGTGTATGTCAGTATAATTATTTAACTGTTTGTGTTATTTTATCAAGTAACTGACCAAGCGTAATCTAGTTCCATTTTAGGTGCAAATGTGTATACATATTTAAGTTCTTTTAAAGCCTTTCTTGATCAGAAATACTCGTGAAACTACTATTACTGTGGAATATTTAGATACCCACAGCTGAATTAGATTTGCATATTTAAAATGACAAAGAAGTGCCAAAAAACCCTATAAAAATGGTAATAGTTTCGTGGACTTGTAACACTGCCAATCAACCAGCAAGTACTGAGAGTTCTCTAGTTTGCAACGATTTGAGAATTTGAGAAAAATTCAGTTGAAATCAAATTGAGATGTTGACACAAGAAAGTCTTTGAAAATATTGGGGGTTTATGTAAAAGATAGAGATGAAGAGAGAAGGCAAATGCTTGTTGAGAAAGAAATCAAATCACCACAGCATATACTGTATATTTTACCAGTCTTTTACTTTGCCAAAGTATAAGGAAATGGACATGCTCTCACTTTCCCGAGAGCAGAGAATTCAAGGCTAGTCACTTACTGAATCTGCTTTTCATTTAGGACATTGAGTGAAGAGAGGAAAATGGTAGACTATATCAGAGGTGAAAGGTTAGAGGTCAATGACTAACTGGGTGCATGACCAATAGTTTAGTCCAGGAATCTCCAGACCTGCTTCAGAGGAATGCTACTTCATCTGTGCTGCAAGATAAACAAATGTCCTTTTGAGTGGGCGAGTGGGACATCTGAAAGAAAAAGCGAAGGAGACCGTCTACGAACCTCCATAGTACACTCAAATCCTTGACACAGTGTAAGTAGGTCAAAGGTCATGGGAACCACCAGTCAACAACCTCTTCCTCCCACGATTATAAACAACATAACTGGATTATGTCTCTCACTGTCAGGAAAAGATGGGATAATCCTAGAACAGCATTTTGTAAAACTGCTCCAGTCACATGAGAATCTTAGGAATAGACTGTGATCATCTTATGTGTCCAATAAATGGCCCTTCAGTATGTTTGTCTTACTTTGTTACTTTCAATATACACAATAAATGGCCTTGGTCAAAAATAATCTTTTTATCCTTGCTTCACATTAAACAATTGAATTTAAGAAATTAATCATAATCCCGGAAAACCAGGAAACATTTGCATAAAAGCAGCTAAACAATTTAACGAAAACACAATTTTTGGCCTTAAAACCATTAGAAGTTCAGTGCCAGGAGTCCCATGTTACAGTTCATCCAGAGCACAGTGATCTCACTGCTCATCTATACTTGCAAAATCAGCTGGCAAGTTTCATTGTTTTGCCTCGTGTTTCACAATCACTTATGCAACAGCATTTTGTTAAAACTTTCTGAATCCTATACAGTCACATTCGTCAATCATATCATCCTCATAGTGCAGTCGCTGACTTGACCTTGGAAGACAAGACTTGCCGGAACCTTCTCTTCAGCTCTTGCATGTTTGGGCTCTTTGGCCTGGCAAGGTGTAGTCCACCTTTTCTCTTCTCCCCATTTCCTCCTGCCAGCGCTCGGCTAACCTCCTGACATAAGTACAGAAAAGCAGCCTGGACGCTCTCATGGTTCTCCCTGGCCGAAGCCTCAAAGTAGGGCCCTCCCAATTCATCAGCCAGCGCCTTACCCTCGTGATCCGGGACCTGCCGGGCACGCAGCAGGTCGCTCTTGTTTCCCACAATGATAACAGGGATGTTGGCGCTGGGATGGATTCGCCGCACATGTTGATAGAGAGGCTGGATGGTACGGTAGCTGTTGGGGTCAGTTATGGAGAAGACAAGAACATAACCATCTGCCCAGTAAATGGAGCGGTTGATCTGCTCTTGACAGTAAAGACCCTCTGCGTCATCCTGGAATGAGAAAACTGGTGTTTTTATTCCAATTTTATATAACATTGTTTATGAAATTTATTAGCACTTTCTGGGTGAAAATTGGGTTACACTTTATTTTAAGGTGTCATTGTTACAGTGTAATTATATATTTATATACTGAGTAACAGGGGTGCCGGGTAACTACATCCACCCCTCCACCTACCGGACTGCGACCCCCCACGGTACGTGGGGGCCCGAGTAAATATGCTGTTCAGGGGGCCCACAAACCATAGCAGAGCCCCTGCTGAGTAATATTACTGAGTAATATTAATATTAGGCATGGGCCGATTACCGGTTTCCTTAAGGAGCTGCCCCTGGAACTTAACGCGTTTTTTGTCTTATTGCAGCTCGTCTCTGTTCTGGACTTGCACAAACTGCGTTGCAATGCAATCATTTTCCAAATCGTCTCTGTATAGTTCAGATAGCAGTGTTTCAGTGCAGCGCTTCGTTGTGTACAGCGGTAACCAAGGAAACGCCTTATCTGGTGTTCCATGAGCGCCTCCTGCTGTCAGAGAGTGAATCTGCGTCTCATTCAGAGCATCTGCTGTTTGCTTACTTCAGGCATGTAGTATAATTTTACAAATTATGTATATCAAATGATATAACTAAATGATATGAAACGATATATATGATATGTATATGAATTATATAACTAAAATTAAATAACTGTAATTACAGATTTAGGTTAAATAAATATGTCAGTCAGTCTTTATTTTTCTTCTTTTTAGGGCAGCAGTAGCTCTAGCAGCAAATCAACCATCCACATCAACAGCTGCGCAGCGCTTCGTTGTGTACAGCGGTAACCAAGGAAACGCCTTATCTGGTGTTCCATGAGCGCCTCCTGCTGTCAGAGAGAGAATCTGCATCTCATTCAGAGCATCTGCTGTTTGCTTACTTCAGGCATGTAGTATAATTTTACAAATTATGTATATCAAATGATATAACTAAATGATATGAAACGATATATATGATATGTATATGAATTATATAACTAAAATTAAATAACTGTAATTACAGATTTAGGTTAAATAAAAATGTCAGTCTTTATTTTTCTTCTTTTTAGGAAACAAATCAAATAAAAAATAAACAAATTCTACTCTGTTCCTAATATGCTGTATGTTGCTCAAAAACAAAATATATTGTGTTGAGTGGAAAATTTTTTTTTTTTTTTTTTACCCAGTCATTTAAAAATAACACATTTTAGAGCTGTAACGACAATACCGTGAAACCGTGATATTTTTGCTTAAGGTTTTCATACCGTCAAAATCTCATACGGTAAAGAAAATAGTTATTTTAAATAGTAATAATATTTCACAATTTTACTGTTTTTACTGTATTTTTAACCAAATAAAAGCAGCCTTGGTGAGCATAAGAGTCTTCTTTAAAAAAAAAAAAATCATAATGATTCCAAATGTTTGACCAGTAGTATGTGTATGTGTGTGTGTGTGTGTGTGTGTGTGTGTGTGTGTGTGTGTAATGTAATTTATATATATATATAAGTGTAAGTGTAATATATATATAATATATATATATAATTACATTATTTTGTGAATGAACTGATCATTTTACTGCAATGGAAAAAAACTATAACATGAACTAAAATTATTTGAATGACTGCTGATATAATATGTTTAATATGTTTTTTAACAATTATAAAGCTGACTACCAATAAGTTAGTTCTAACATAACAACTAAGTAAATTCTCAATCATTATAACACCTATATATACACTGCGCTTGAGCCAGGATCAGATTCATTCAGTTGAAGAGAGCCCTTCAGTACACATGAGTCAGACTAATGAGCTTATGGCTGAGCACACCCTCTTTATCTCCCCTGCACTGCATACTTTGTTTACTGGCCAAATGTTTGAACTAATATTCCCCACAGTTCATCTGAAGCATGCAGGAATCCCACAGGCGATCATGACTGAGTGATCTAAATGACTGTGATAATACACCATGGGCACACTACTTTTGATGAAGGTTTAGCTGAACGACAGAAGGAAGTGTTAGGAATGTGATTTGGCGGTACCTGGAGTGAAACACACGGAGTGTCCTGCACTTGTAAAGAAACTTGCTCCCCATCCAAATTAATCTTCCTTGAATACAAGGCTCCTACGAATGTTGAAAAAGAAAAATTCCACTTACTAAAATGATAAACGTCAGTGTATTTTCAGTGTAAAATGCTGAAAGTCTGATAAAGTTTATTACGAATAACAGAAATGATTGTAACCACTAACCAGTAAAACGGTCTGAAACAAAAATGTCATGATGATGAACACATTTTTACAGTTCATAGGAGCATAGTATAATAGCATTGTTTCATTATAATGTTTACCTGTGTTGGCTTCATAGTCTCCTATGAACCTCTTAGTAAGAAATCGTACAATCAGAGCTGAAAATTAAAACCAAATAGAAACTTTGTATCAGCATAATAGGCATAAGCATTGTCACATAGCTCGTGCACAACTTTGCAGTGTTCCAGTGTATGTCGCACCCTGGCGTTAAACTAGCTTAAATATCTCCAACATCATCGTTTGTTCAGGATTAGCGTCTCTATCAATGACTTTAAACAGAATAAACCGTATAAACATTAAATCACCAAAGTGCCATTAGAATAAGTTACTATGTAATAAAAAATATGATGGCATAAAGTAAAATGAGTTATATTACTTGTACTTGTAAATTTATTTGAACATTTTTATTTTACATATTAAAAGCCACATTGTTTGATATATTTACCTGTTTTTCCGACATTGCTTGCACCGAGAACAACTATTTTGACGTTTTTGTTTGGCACGCAGTCTAGTACAGGATACTCCGGTATAGGCACTAGCAGAAAGTTGCTAGAGCCACTGCTCATTGTTCTTGGCTGTTCGATAAGAAGACGCATTTAGAAAGCTGTAACTACTAGCCTATTCGACTGTATAGAAATGCATCTCTTTTCCTCCACGTTCTCGAGCTATACGAGCCAGAGAAGCTTTCTGTTATCTCCGTTTGGCAGACAGAGGTCTTCATAATAAATGCAATCCAGTGCACCCCAAATGCTGGCTCCACTTCTGCACGACATGAATGTTAATTTTGCATACCGGCCCTCTAATGAAGTAACTAATATAGTCTAACACAGCTAAATCGAACCGTTCACAACCCGCAGCTCCTGATCGCAAGATCTCTTTCCAGATCGCAACTGCGCCTTCAGCAAAAAAAAAAAAAGAAAAAAAAAAAAAGCGGACAAGGAAGAGGGGCGTGAATAAACCAGCTCACTCAAGACCCAAATTCATTTATAAGATTTGAATGCTATATGCTTAGCCTAAATGTGAGTATTATATTTATATTATATTGTTATTAATAAAACTTTGACAATATGTTTTTGCATTAAAAGTGCATTTATATATTAATAAGCGTGCTATGTCGAAAAGAATGTGCATATTGTTTAATGACTTTTTAATTACTATTAACTATTTAATGACTTTTTTGAAGCACTATCGTAAAGTGTAGATACGCGCTAGAGCTGTTAGCCTACCTCATAACGCAAATAGCTTACAAGTTAGCTGATTTAAGTTTTAGTTTTATTTGAGTTATTTTAATACTTCAACAATCTAAATGGAAATGAAATAATGTATATATTGAATTTATAAATGTGTATGTACAGGTGCATCTCAATAAATTAGAATGTCGTGGAAAAGTTCATTTATTTCAGGAATTCAACTCAAATTGTGAAACTCGTGTATTAAATAAATTCAATGCACACAGACTGAAGTAGTTTAAGTCTTTGGTTCTTTTAATTGTGATGATTTTGGCTCACATTTAACAAAAACCCACCAATTCACTATCTCAACAAATTAGAATATGGTGACATGCCAATCAGCTAATCAACTCAAAACACCTGCAAAGGTTTCCTGAGCCTTCAAAATGGTCTCTCAGTTTGGTTCACTAGGCCAGTGTTTCCCAACCTTTTTTACAATTGATTGCTTCTGTTGTCCTCATTTGTAAGTCGCTTTGGATAAAAGCGTCTGCTAAATGACTAAATAAATAAATAAAATAAATTTAACATTGCTGCCTTGTGGTAACTGAAGGCATATTTGTGTGGAAAAAAGTACATAGACCTGTCGAAATTGACTATTTTGCTATTAATTTTTTCATGCTTGTCAATTGCACAAAGGATTAAAATCACACATTTTGTCTAAACAGTAGGCTTGAACTTTATATTGTAAAAGATATAAAAAAAGATATACAGATATAACATTCTTCCAAACAGATGTGCACCAGAGTTCATATTTGTAGTGAGTTGTTCTTGTTGTGTGTGTGTGTGTGTGTGTGTGTGTTTATGAAAAGACAGCACGGAAATAGCCGAGCGCCAGTGTGACCTCAAGGTCGTCTCATTGTCGTCTTCTCCTCCTTGTCCAGGTTCCCGCGAATCTATAAAACATATACATCGGTCAAAAGCAACATTGCGCGTCCCGGTGGCACAGATGACTCTGCGACCGTTAGAGGACAAGTCGAGAAACCAGAGAAGGGCGGGTGTATACGAATCTTACTATGAAGAAGATTGGACTCATGAATATGAAATAGACCACGTGATAGGAAGGTTACCAAGCAACGTCAGCATTACCTAATTAATATTCATACGACAAGCCTTCGCCGTAAAATATGAAAACATCAAAAGAATGTAACTCGGGGCTATTCCTTTTTACACATAGTATCCATAATTCACCGTTGTCTGCCTTTATATCCAATTGTTTACAATATGCGTGAAATAAAAGGATTCATGTAAATCCTTATTTAAAATGTCCCTTATTTTTTGAATGGTTACTAACGCAAAATGTATTTATTTTCAAAACAAAACAAAACAAAAAAGATTTTCAGGTTTCTTTCCTTTTTTTCTTTCTTTTTAGATATCTAGAAATTATAAAATGTCTCACGCTTATTTTCGTTTTGCCAGTTCGCACTAATATGATATCATTTTAGACTATTTTTGTTGTTCATGGGATGTTACATTTATAAGACATGTAATCATAGGCTAAATTATTATTTAAATAATGTTGATTTTTTTTTTAATGTAATACATTTAATTGTATTTTTTAATACCATAAACATTACACTGATATGAAACACTAGGCTATATAGCCCAGATAATATAAATTATCACAAAATATATTGTAACAAAATATGTTTCAAAATATGTGAAAGAAAAAAAAAATGAAAATTGCCCCTTAAAATATTTACCTAACTGACGTAAACATTTGCATAGCCTTTCTTTTCTATTCCGTGCTTTGTCATTTCTATGCTAAATTTCCCAGTATTTGTGAACTATGTTGAAAATAAAGTTGATGTGAACAGTAGCCTTCGCCATAGTAGGTTTGGTGATGTTGTGTTGTGTACTGCGCAGCTGCTAGGCTACAGCGCGCGAGGCGACACTCCCTCATTCCGCCGCAAGCTGGACCGACTGAAGGATTCACCTGAACTTCAGCCTGTGCGGCTGTCACAGTTTTAAATAGGGGTTCGGTCCAACATGGCGGCAGACGGATGGAAATACTGATGACAGTCCGAAAGATCGCCTCGATTTGTACGATGGTGAGTTTTTCCTCGCATAAGTGAGTGTTGTCCCGTCCACTGCGTCTAACCTGTGTTTGGATTAGCCTGCTAACAGGGCTAGCTCAACAGCTAACAGATAAACAACTGTGTCATGAACATGGCAGCACAGCCACAAAAAGTTTGCACACCTCTCTGTCCGGGTTTATAGACGCAGTAGAAGTTTGGAGATGTGGTTAAACGGACTTTATAGCATTTTTGTCAGAGAATTTGATATTCTGCTCAGGGGTCAAATGTATAGCCTAGCGTATTAGCGAGCGACACACAAATAATGTCCATGTTTGATTAGCCGGGCGGCTCAGCTTTATTTACCATCAGATAATATCTGTCATGTGGATACTATGTGTATGTTTAGGAGTGTTTTGTAAAGAGGAAGGGTGGACAGGGTAACAGGCGAGGTCATGCACGAGACTACATTTCCTCCTGCTGCTGCTTCTGTTGTTGTTTTAACATTATTTGAAGGACACAACTAAAAACCGATTCAATGAGCTCAGTGTCTTTGTAGTGCTGAAAGGGTTTTCTTAAACTGTCACACGAGAACATTCACAGTAGATCAGACTCGCAACGAACATAAAATTGAGTATTTTCTATGTACATAGTACTGTTGGAATTTAAAATCTTATTTATTTGGGTAGGTAACGTTGCTGGGAGTTCCGTTATAGAACAGCTTCTAGTTGGAGATTTAATTCTTATCAATCAGTGAATCCTTTCTATTGCAAGATATTTATGTGGCAACTTCCTTATTTACCAGCAGTTACTGGTAACCAGTTATAGAGATAAGACACATAGATTTACATCTTGTTGATTTCGCTTAGTACATACTGGCACCCTGAGGTGGCTATGTAAAAGAGCTATGAGTTATGTAAAAAAAAAAATGCTGTTCATAAATTGAGTAATTTTAGTTTGAGTAAATTTATTGATACATTATGCCTTAGGATCAAGGTAATCAAGTCTTGGGTTGACATTATGTGCAAAGTTACATTTTCAACAGATTACCTAAGTCATGATGAATCAGATCCCTTTGATGATTCATCTTTCCAGAAACAATATTTACAGTATTTAGGTATTTAAATCATGAATTATTATGAATATTTTTGAAATAGTAAAACTCTAATCTAAATTAAAATGCTAAAACACATAAAAACTATAAATCCTGTTGAAGAACATAGTTTTTGAAATTTCTCAATTGTGTTTAATTAATTTAGTTTCTGTTTAAAAAAGAAGGAAAGAAATAGCTTTATCGTAACTGCAGCAGAAATATCTCCTCCTATATGCCTGGAAGTGGGTCTTTGAATAAGGAGCTGGACAGTGGGGTGGCTTTCGGGTCAAAAAGCTTGAGAACCTCTGACTTAGGCCTTTTAACATCTGAGAACTCATACATTATACTTCAGATACTGATACCACTTACAGCTCTGCCTTGATGTTCTCCCCTGGTGAAACAGAGTGGGTGCACTTGCCCAGCAACTGCATCCTGTTAATGCCAAGTCTGGCATCATTCTTCACAAACAGGATGTGCCTCTTAGTCTCCAATAGGTCCAGAGTGTTCCTGGTCACTTGTATTATTGAGACCCATGAGCAAATATAACCATTGTGGCTGTTCCCTGTAGGGCGCCAATGCCTCTGCTTTGGAAAAGGAGATTGGACCGGAACAGTTCCCTGTTAATGAACACTACTTTGGGCTGGTAAATGTAAGTTTACGTTATTGTTTTTGTCAGTGAATGTGCTATAAGTAGAAGATTACTTTGCCATATCACTTTTAATTTTTAAAGCACATTTTTTATGTAATGTGCTTATGTCATCACTTAATGGCAGATTTGGGAAGTATTTATAAAAGGCAGCAAAATATAATAATAAAACTGCTCCATATATCCAACAATGATTTGCTTTCCTTCTCTGAGACATTAATTGCAGATATGACACATATTATATGTGCATGTATGTCATCACATATCCTTCATCAATCTTTGATCTGTTCTTTCTCCAACTGCAATCTGGTCGCTCAGTTTGGCAACACCTGCTACTGTAACTCAGTGCTGCAGGCACTGTACTTTTGCCGGCCCTTCCGGGAGAAAGTGCTGGCCTATAAGATCCAGCCGCGACGGAAAGAGAGCCTGCTAACCTGCCTGGCTGACCTCTTCAACAGCATTGCAACTCAGAAGAAGAAAGTGGGAGTCATTCCACCAAAGAAGTTCATCTCCAGGTTGAGGAAAGAAAATGGTGAGAAAAGATTCTGGGTCCTACAGTAAGCAATTTGACTGACTGACTGATGAGAGAGGGGTTATAGATGTGGGATAATGGGAATGTTATGCAGGTGCTTACGTGAAATTTTGCTATACAGATAATATGCATGCTCTGATATATTTGTAAACATTCTAAATGTAAACATGGATATAAAGATAGATGCCAAAAGGTTGGGGTCAGTATTTTCTTTTGATGCCTTAAATTGTTCAAAAGTGACAGTAAAGACGTTTATAATGTTATAAAAGATTTTTAAAGTTCTTTTGAACTTTATATTTATCAGAAATGTTGGTTTCAACAAAAATATTAAGCAGTACAACTGTTTTCAACATTGGTAATAATAAGAAATTTTTATTAGGATGATTTCTGAAGGATCATGTGACACTGTCTGGAGTAATGCCTCCTGAAAATTCAGCTTTGACATCACAGGAATAAAACAAATATGCCAATAATAAAAGAAACTTTTTTGAAACTAAAAATATTTCACAATGCTGTTTTAATTAAACCTGTTGTGAATGTGTAACATGAACAGCCAGTCCGTTTCAAGTCAGATGTGAAGTTACGTTACCATTGTCACAATTAAGTGAGTTTGATAGTAATACAGCAACTGCTCTTATGGATTCAGTTTTTACATTTGTTTGGCTGATTAAAACAATAACAGAGCAGCTTATAAGAGTCATTTGTCATGAACCAGATACTGCTCATGCAGCATGCAGCCAGCAAAGACAACACAATTTATCGTTGTATAGTTTTGCTTTGACTGCAAATTAGGAACTGACATAATACGTCATTTCTTTTACCATGGCGCAGTAGATTCAGCTGCACTGCTGAATAGCTATGCGGGAAACACTGTGTATGTGATTGAAATGCATTGCTATTAAATGATTAAATAATTTTTTCACTGTTCATTTCTACTGTTTATATATTAGACTTGCAGCTACCTGATGCTATCAACACTTCTTTTTTTTACCTACAGAGCTGTTTGACAACTACATGCAGCAAGATGCTCACGAATTCCTCAACTATTTGCTCAACACCATTGCAGACATGCTACAGGAGGAAAAGAGCCAGGAGAGACAGCAGAATGGAAAGGTAGTACAGAATGGTGGAAGTGGAAGTGGAGGAGGAGGTGGAAGCGGCAGCAGCACAGGCGAAGGGGAAACGGAGGAAAAGACCCAGCAGACATGGGTGCACGAGATCTTCCAAGGCACACTGACCAATGAGACACGGTGCCTGAACTGTGAAGCGGTGAGTCAGAGGAGGTGGAGTGAGTCAGAAGTACCCTAAAGGGCTCTTGATTTTATTAATGAGATATGGGATGAGTGAGTTTTTGGGAATATGTTTTTGTCACTTTGGCTTGGACTAATCAGCATCTGGGGGATTGTATGGATGTGATGGGAGGACAGTTTTCAACAGTGTTTCACTGTACAAAGAACTCTGTTAAATGTTTGGATTGCGGAATATGTTAATAACTGTTTTAGCTGATCTGAGATGTAGGGGTGTGTTATAATGACTGATGAGGATTTTTCAGGTATTAAAAAAATGCCATTGTGATTTAAAATGTGATTTATTATTATTAGGCTATTATTTTTTTATAATAATTTTATAAAAAGCTTTATGTTTGCTGTGCTTGTTTGTAGGCCTGCACAATTAGGCCCAAAATGTTGTGATCTATATGTATATGTTTATTAAATTATTATATGTAGACTAAAATTATAGAAATTACTAGTAGAGGCAAATAAAATGTAAAAGGAAATATGAAATATTACTATTTTGTAATATTTGACTTTGTTTTTTTTACGTGAAGTATTTATGAAAAATTATTTAATAGCCTTTTTTTTTTACATTATTACTGTAAAATGACAATACTAATATTTATAGATGTCTTTCAAATGTTAAACCATCAAAGCTTTTATTTTGGCGGAAAACCTTAGGAAACTATTCAGGTTTCTCTTTTGTTGCATTCCCAAATGTACATTATAAGCAACTCAAACTCTACACATGCAGAGATGAGTTTTATGTGGAATAACATTTACTGCAAGCTGAACTGCTCTGAGACACTGAAAACACTGGATCATAAAATGCTTGCGTGTAAAAGAACAGTGCTGTGCTTCACTCATGGAACAGACATTTAATTCAATTTATTTATTTATTTTCATATTAATTTATTAAACGTAACGTCTAGTAGACATGTAAACTCATTTTTCATTTGATGATTTTGAAGGCTGGCCATGAGTGCCCTCTTTTTTGCCATTGCACACCTTTGATATACTGATTTGAGTTGATGTGTTTTCTGCTGCATGCTGCTACTCTACAGTTTGATATTACATCAGATGAGTTTTATGTGGAATAACATTTACTGCAAGCTGAACTGCTCTGAGACACTGAAAACACTGGATCATAAAATGCTTGCGTGTAAAAGAACAGTGCTGTGCTTCACTCATGGAACAGACATTTAATTCAATTTATTTATTTATTTTCATATTAATTTATTAAACGTAACGTCTAGTAGACATGTAAACTCATTTTTCATTTGATGATTTTGAAGGCTGGCCATGAGTGCCCTCTTTTTTGCCATTACACACCTTTGATATACTGATTTGAGTTGATGTGTTTTCTGCTGCATGCTGCTACTCTACAGTTTGATATTACATCATTGAAGTGTAGACACAGAGGAGGACAACTAGGGCTTATGGTTGCATTTAGGACATGGCCTAGCTGTTTTTGGAGAGCGACTATTCGTTCAGACAAGCCACCAATTAGCTGCTTTTGATAATATGCAGTCTTAGGATTTCCCATCATACAATCTGTCCTCTTTCTCCCCAGGTGAGCAGTAAAGACGAAGACTTCCTAGACCTTTCAGTGGACGTGGAGCAGAATACCTCCATCACACACTGTCTTAGGTAAAGCCACAAACGTAACTGAAACAAATATCCTGTTGGTGCAAATTCTGTTTATTGGAAAGATAACATGTTTTCTCTGCACTAACAGGGGCTTCAGCAACACAGAGACCTTATGTAGTGAATACAAGTACTACTGTGAGCAATGCAGAAGTAAACAGGAGGCTCAGAAAAGGTATGTAGTTCCAACAGACTGGCATAGCTGAAATCACTCTTGTTCTGGAGGCACATTTGCTGTGATATTCACATCAACCAATGCAGGGTGTCCGTGG
Organism: Sinocyclocheilus anshuiensis; assembly: GCF_001515605.1. Classification (NCBI taxonomy): domain Eukaryota; kingdom Metazoa; phylum Chordata; class Actinopteri; order Cypriniformes; family Cyprinidae; genus Sinocyclocheilus; species Sinocyclocheilus anshuiensis. The sequence goes on from NW_015539863.1 coordinate 1,767,196, forward strand.
GTCCTTAAAAAGTCTTAAAATGTCTTAAATAACATTTTCCTAATATAGGCCTTAAAAAGTCTTAAAATGTCTTAAATTCGGATTCGATGGGTCTTAATTATTTTTGGTCTCATTACCGCTAAAATATCTTCAGTCTGACGGACCTAATGACTTTTTACAATCATTGGACAGACCGAAGATGTTTTTAAGTATGTAAAAGCTGATAGAACACTGATGAAAATATTGCTTCAGAATAAATTGTTTACTCCACCAAAAATCTCAGTGATGCAGTTATTTTGCGGGGATATTTTGTATGGAATATTGTCTGCTGACATGAAAAGTTCACTGTATATCATAGTAATAAATACCATTTATTACAGCATTGATATTTTGTTTTCTTTTTAATTTATACACATTAAATATTACATATATGTATGTAATAAAATGTGTATTTCCATTACAGGTTTAGGTCTTAAATTTCATATAAGGTGGTATTAAAAAGGTCTTAAAAAGTCTTAAATTTAACTTGTTCAAGTCTGCAGAAACCCTGCAATGTAAGCCTGATGCTATGGACTGCCCCTGTCTATGTAGCATTTCCTTCCTGAATGCATCTTGGTGTTGTACTCAATGCATTAGTGTGTCGGTTCTGTGCACCAAGAGAGAGATTTTAAAGGTGCTGTATGTAAGTTTTTGACTCTACTAAAGCATAAAAATGCCATAATATGTTTGCAGATATTTAAGAAACATGCTAAGTTAACATACTTGTTTATCTGAAAAACAATGCTACAGTCAGTTATTCTCCTTTGAAAATGTGCGTTCCGGGCCGGAATGTTGGTCTCTGTTTTGGTTTGTGAAACCCGCACACTGCCAGTTTACCCAATTGTATTTCGGGACCCCAGGTTGCCAGTTGGCGTAAAACACAGCGTATTTCATTTCATTCATCATCAAGTGCACTCGTTCCTGTTGGTGTCGTCAATCTGGCAACCTGCATGTGCGTCAAGTCTGAGGAGGAGGGGCCGGATGAAAAAAACCCTCTCCAATATTTTGAATTTGGACTGCAATACCTAGTTCAACCACTCAGTGTCAATCCTACATACAGCACCTTTAATCCTGGAGCATTTAACAATTACAGTTGCTCAGGAAGTTGGCCAATAACGTGCAGTCTGAGAATAGAGATGGAATTTCAAGTTAAAATCGATCCTGTCTCTCTTCTTACTTGCAGGATGCGGGTGAAGAAATTACCCATGATCCTTGCCCTGCACCTAAAGCGCTTTAAGTATATGGACCAGCTTCATCGCTACACCAAGCTCTCTTATCGTGTAGTCTTCCCTCTGGAGCTGAGGCTCTTTAACACCTCTGGTGATGCTACCAACCCTGATCGATTGTACGACCTGGTGGCTGTAGTGGTGCACTGTGGGAGGTAGGTTTCTGACGTGACAGTCAATTCAAAGGAATAGTTCACCCAAAAATGAAAATTTGCTGAAAATGTACTCCTCTTCAGGCCATCCAAGATGTAGATGAGTTTGTTACTTCATGGGAACAGATTTGGAGAAATTTAGCATTACATCACTTGCTCACCAATGGATCCTCTGCAGCGAATGGGTGCCATCAGAATGAGAGTTCAAACACCTGATAAAAGCATCGCAATAATCCACAGTATTCCATGACTCTATAAACTGAAAAGCTGTATGTTTGTAAAAAACAAATCCATCATTCAGGCGTTTTATTAAACCATCGCTTCTGGTCAAAATACCAGTCCATAATCCATAATAACACTTCCTCCAGTGAAAAAGTCCATCACTTGTTGTCCTCTCACATCAAAATCCACTGACATATTTGTTTAGAACTGTTTTTTTAGACTGCTTTCATTTGTAAATGCTAATTGATTTGTGCATACCTCTTTCCTGATTCAGACAAGATTACTTTTTTCACTGGAGAATGCAGTATTACGGATAGAGTACTCATATTTTAGCCAAAAGCAACAGTTTGAAGTTAAGAAATAATCTTGATGAATTTGTTACAAATACACAGCTTTCCACTTAACGAGACATTAATTGATGGAGTCATGTAGATTATTGTGCTGCTTTCATCAGCTGCTTGATGGCACCCATTCACTGCAGAGGATTCATTGAAGAGATTTCTCCAAATCTGTTTTGATGAAGAAGAAATAAACTCATCTGCATCTGGCCTAGTACATTTTTTCTTGATGAAGGATTGTGTATTGAGTTAAGAGCACAGTATATTGTCTGTGTGGTAATGTTTAAAGTAGGCATGAAATGAAAATGTACTCTATTTTCTAAAGGCATCTTATTATGAATGAATTATACATGCATATGTTTTCTTTTTATTTTAAGTACATTTTTTGTTCTCCATAAATCGATCTTCCACTGAAACAAAAATCTTCTCTCTGGTGACCCAGGGATTCTTCTCTTCCATTCATAGTGCTGTGGATTGTCATTTGTTTCTGCTCATCACATCTTGTTATTATGTTTTCTTTTTTGTAGTGGTCCAAATCGAGGTCATTATATCACTATAGTGAAGAGTCATGGCTTCTGGCTTCTGTTTGATGATGACATTGTAGAGGTAAGTCTGAGTATAATGTTGCTCTACTTAATTGATAATGTATTCCTGTATTCCAGTTGACATAAAACAAATCTGTAACATGCAGTCAGTATCCAGAGAAAATAATTTTGGACCCAAAATAAAAAGATCATGTACATTATTTTACTGAATAATATTATTGGCCCATAGACTTCAGTGATCATGCACATGCTTATTCTTTGTTTTCAAAGAGGTGAAATAATTTTCTGAAGTACTACTACTTTTAAAGAAGAGAACCGAGAAAGTAGAAGTATCTAAAAAAACACCCGAGACCTTGAAGCATCAGTTTCAGTTCAGCAAACTTGATTGTTTCTTCTTCCAGTTGTTATAACAGTATGTTAATTTTCACATTTAGTTTGCGTTGTCTAGCGATAAATGATTTGCAGTTTAAGGTAGTGCTGGGCGGTATGACCAAAAATTGATATATATATCACGGTACATGACGGTATTTTTTTTTCATGCATGACCGGGTGTTAACCATATTTTCTACTGATTGAGAGAGGAAATACTGCAGTATATTGACTTAGAATGCCCTATTTTACTGTCATGATGAGTGAATATTGTCAAAAAATACCACACTAAATAGTGACTAAACACGACCCCGTTTAATTTTAACCAGGAGTCACTCTCATTTATAATCACGGCATCGTCTGATAAAATCAACATGCATCTACACTAAAGAGCGGCTATGCGGTTGTTTTGGCTATATTACTTTTTTGTCTCATGCAGCGCACCGGTATTCGGTATGAACCGGTATACCGCCCAGCACTAGTCTAAGGTATGTCGAAGTCTAGAACTGAACAGTAGCACATGTATTAACCTCCCCTGTCAGGTGATTTGCAGCTGCTGTTTATGCTTCACTAAGTGCTTGTCTGGAGTTGTCCTCACCTTGACCCAAATACTTTTGAGTTCTCTGAATTAATTATTGGCATAGTGATGCATTAATGAGACCAAGACTCTTTTATTCATTTGACAAGTTTCCCTTGATGTTTATAACACAGAAGTTGTCTTGTTTTAAAGAGCAATTTTTGTTGAAACATACTAAAAAGAGTGCCATATGTATTGCGATCCAACACCATTTTTCCATTACATCCTCATGACACTTGATTGTTTAGGTTTGTTTTACACTACTAGCCTAAAAGCATACCTTGACATTGAGACAGATTTTCCATCACCTGCGTGCACATTTATAGTATAAATCCATTTGGTTTTGACACACAGATGTGATTTCCGCTCTGCTACACGGTAACCTTGACAAATATTTACACACATGTTGTGAACACAAACTCTCAGATGCTTCTCTGAACATGAAGTGGTTCTCATACCGTAAACATGGGGAAACAGCAGTCTTTTATAAATACCAAGCACAGTGGTGGTGTAAGACACTGAATATTGGAGGCAGAGGGCTTATGGAGCAGTGCTTAGCGCCGTTGCACGCTAAAGTCAGATGTTCTTTATCTGTTTTTTTTTTTCATTATCTGATGTCTTCCCAATTGCACATCTGGAAAAAGAAACATTAGAGCTGTTTCTGGACAGAGAAGATTTCCATTTACACAGCTTTAGAAGTCAAGGTGAACTGTGTAATTTCTGCACCACTAGTGACACCATGCAGAATTTTTGGTTATTGCTTGAGCCGGTGTTGTTTTGTTTGACCCTGTTGTGATTCTCAAATAGATTGCAATTATGTTCAGTGTTGCTAATTGCACAGATATCCCATGCTTCTTCATTTGAAGGGATCCAAAACTGTTTGACTTTCCTTCCTTTGTGAAACACGAAAGAATCAGTTAAATATTATTAATATTAATAATTAATTAAATATTAATAAAAATAAAAGACATTTTCGAAAATATCTACAAAACAGGTTAGGAATGACATGAGACCAAGTAAATGATAGAATATTCATTTTTGGTTGCAATCAGGGATGCATGATATTAGATTTTTGCCAATATCTGATATACCGATATTTTTTAAATCATTTTCGTCGATAGCCGATGCCAATACCGATATATATTTCCTTTTATTTTAAAGGGGTCATATGATGCTGCTAAAAAGAACAGTATTTTGTGTATTTGGTGTAATGAAGGGCTAGCGCGAGGAACGGCGGAAGGGTTAGAGTGAGCAGAGGAGGCGGGCTTGAGAATGGCGCGGCCGGCAATTTCGACGAAGGAGCGTCCGGAAGGACATGTGACGACTCCGGGCTGGACTCCGCTTCGTCCACGGTGAAAACAACACCAAGTCTCTCCTGTGCAGAAATGATAAACAAATTATTTTTCATTTTGGTTCGTTTTTTTTTTTTATAGGAGTACATTGAAAGCTTTGAAAATACTATAATAAAAACAATCTCTGCTTTTTTTTTTTCTCCAGACAAATGCAGTTGAAACCTTAACATTTTGTTTGTGGATTTAATTTTAATAGATGGCCTAAAGCAAAAAAAGCTGTAAAAAACAAATTATTATATATATATATATATATATATATACAGTGGGTACGGAAAGTATTCAGACCCCCTTCAATTTTTCACTC
>NW_015539863.1:1772429-1782470 GCF_001515605.1 Sinocyclocheilus anshuiensis
TGAAAAAATATATTACATACTATTTAATAAAACTGTATAAATTAAATTATCTAATTTACAAGTGTCATGTTTGTGATTGTATTCATATAGCTTCTGACTTTTAAATCAAAACAGACTCCTAATTTTATTACACCAATTACTGCTTTATTCAGAAACACAATTATCTTAATGTTATTTGTGTATTTTACTTTCATTCTATTACAAGTTGGCCAACAGCGCCCCCTAAGTAAATGAAATGCCTTACCAGACGTGCATTGGGAGGCTGCCGCACCAGACGCGTCATTCTGCATGTACAAATTAAAATGCAGTGATCCAAAACATTGAAACTGTTGACGTGATCTTATCGCTAACACACCCAGAGCACATGTGAGCTATTCGTCTTATAGGAAAGGCATATTGGCATAATGTTTTAAAATCGGCAGATGCCGATGTTTACATTTTAAGCCTTTATCGGCCGATTCCGATAACGTTCCAATAATATCATGCATCCCTAGTTGAAATATCCTGTTACTCATGTTGTTCCAAATCAAAGACTTTTCCTCATCTTTGCAACTCAAAGGAAAAAAATTTTAATGCAATCTGAGATTTCTGTCCCTTCGTTGAAAATCCGTTCACTGAAAACTTTGATGCTTGTGATCCATTTGAACCTAGCTATTTAATCCAAGACTTCTCAAGAGACACAATCACTTTATATGATTAACAGATTTAATTTAGGCTTTTATTCACTTATAAACATTGATTAATGCACATACATAGTGCACATAAAATATGATAAACTGAAGCACAAATGTGCTTATTTGTCATGCAAGCATGTTTAAGCTTCCGCAAGAACCAATGAGGTTTGTTTTCATGCATAAAGGAAGTCAGAAATTAGCGCACCAGTTTAAATACGTTTTCCTTTATATCCAGTTATGTATCTCTTTCTCTTTTTGGTCCCCACAGAAAATAGACGCCCAAGCGATCGAGGAATTCTACGGTCTGACATCGGACATCTCCAAAAACTCTGAATCAGGGTATATACTCTTCTACCAGTCTAGAGACTGAGCCGGCAAGAGTGACTGACAGAATGGGAGGGTGTGATTTGTGAGAGACAGGATCAGGCAGATAGGGAGGCTTGGGCTTTGTTGACACAGCTCGGCCTCCTGCTCCATCCCCTCTCAGTCAAGTCCCTTTTCATCCAGGCTTATCAGTGGAGCTTGCACCAGAGCGTCAGTCAGGCCCCAGACAGGAGCAGTTGATGCCAGAGTGACCTGGACACAACACAGTAATCACCAGGCAGAAGTAATCGCCGTCTGGTTCGCCGTCGTCTCACTCGCCTGCTTTGTGTTGCTCAGCACACACAAAAACGCACATATACACATGTGAAATGAGCTACACATACGTCTTGATGGCCTGAGAATGGACACTGTACAAACTTTTTTTTCCCCCACCAGACACAGTAACAAGGTTCATTTCGATAATCTGGTTCACTTTACATTCGCTGGGTGGTGTGTCATGATTTGTGCTTTGGCACAATGTCACGATCAGTCCAGAAAGCCGCATGGCGGTTCTTCACCCTCAGATGTTCATCTGCAGTGTCAAGCGTGACACATCATGCTACATCCACGTTAACCAGCTAGTTATAAATGTGTTGTATGCCGAACCAGTAGCTCATGTTGCCATTGTAGTAGAGCTGCTCCACCTGAATGGATAAACCTGACCAGGTTTAAATTGGCTTAAAGGGGATGAGCATATTTTGTGTCGAGAACTTGACAAGTGATTTCATGTAGGGCCTGTGGATTGATGGGTGCTCTGCTCTTTTAAGCAGAGAGGATTGTGGATACCAGAGTAGTGCTTGTATTACGGATGTAGCTTGGCTTAAGAATGCTCTTTCAGTATTCAATGAATGTAAAACATTCTGCCAGTTCTTGTGCACTGCAAGTGAGTGTACAGCTTGATTGTGTCATATAGTGCACACTTAATAGTGCACTAACTGTAAAGCGTAACAGATGGAGATAGAAATTAGGGCTTTATATTATTCTGAATATAAGTTAAAGCTCATAAATGCCTATCGTATTGAAACCAAAAGCTGCACACATTTCCAGTCATGTTTTATTAACACTGTGGCGCTGTGAGATTGTCTGAAATGAATGTGGACTCATTCAGTTTAGCCATTAAACAGTAGAAATGTTGGATAATTCAAACATAATGTGGCTCTGCACTCCATTATAAAGTCTCCTGATTCATTAAGCCGATTGAATGGGCTGCATCTATTCTGTTTAATCTCAGTAACTCTTCTCTAGATCTCTTATCGTCTCCTCTGCCCTCTTAATTAATAACGTTTGAACTCAGTATAGACCTAGATGGGAAGTGAAGCACAGCCAATGCCGAAGTGCAGTCTTGGATCTGTCTGTAAATGTCGGGTTTAAGCTGTGACTTGGCTTAGTAATAGTTAGATTGGTTAAGGGGACTCAGTAAAGGATTGTTTCTAGTTTGTGATGTTGCACGGCCAGAAGGATGAGCCACTTCTCCCAGTTCACTCATAGCTAGTAAATATTTACAAGACAACTAGACCACCCTGCAATTAGTCAAGATTTATATGCAAAAGAAAAAAACACACCCAACAAGAATTAGGTATTGAGGTCTTGTAAGGCGAAAAGCACATGATAGCGAGGTACCGCAGTAAAATATTCCAGTTTTGCTTGAAAGAGTTTCAAACACACAGTTGCCTAGCCTGTTGTCCTAATCTACTTCTCTCCCAACCCAATAGTTTTGACAAAAATGGAAAAGGTGGTCGTTTTTTTTTTTCATTTCAGGTTTCCTTTGTAAACTACACTGGTTTTATTTGATTGTTGGTTTGACAAAAATGCGCTTTAATCTGTGAGGGGTCAAAACTGACAGTGCTGCTGATTATTATTCCATTCATCCTGTAAAGTCTACTTGGTATCAATGCATGTGTGGTATAACAACTCTTGACATTGTTATAAAGCATGTATAAAGGTCTTATAAACAAGACAGCACAATGTCTATAAAGAGGTTTAAGCTTCTCGCTGGTCAGTTAACCTGCTGGCATTGAGTGTCTTAAGTAGACTGAGCTATATGTTGAAATAAACTGACATATGGTGCCATGCCATGTAAATTACACATTTACACATGCTATGTAAGAGTGTTTGTAGATGTGTTGTCATCATCACAGTTGAATTAAGGCTTGTCCAAGCTGAGTTAACTGGATATTTTATTTTTGAAATTGGCTTGTGATCTAATAGTTACGGGGGAAGGAATGCTTCTTTTATTTGGGCTCTTTTATTTCATGATTTTATTTGTGTAATTATAAATGTTATATTAACTTTTCTTTGACATTCTCATTTTTATACATTTGCTAATTTGTTCCTTATTTGGACACCAGGTCTGTTGTATGTTATGTGAAGAGAGAGTTGAAACAAAAATGTAAGGGTGATAATGTTGGAATTACCAGATTAATGCTGCAATCTTGAGAATCAGTTAATGCACTGATCACAGTAAGGCACCCTGAGTGTTTTGGCATTAGCAGACAGACATAAAATACATCAAAACATGAGACAAACACAAGCTAATGCTACGTCATGCTAACGTTAGTTGTGTTTCATCCGCCCCTTCCCATAACATTGTAATAATGTTTATTCCATACTGGGCTTGAAAAAAAAGTGCACTTTCGATAAAGCAATGTACAAATTGTAAACCAGGTAAATAATCTGGTTTTGGAGTGGAGTGGACAGCGTGGATGAAAGATGGGACTGGATCACCCTGTCCCAAATAAAAACAAACAAAAACACATCAACCATTTCCAGGGGGTTCATATGGTCTCCGTTTCTTTATGATGTCAATAAACTGGGCAACACCCATGTGGTTTGCAGCAATCATAGCTTGTGCCATCATGGAACAACTTTCTAGAAGGTACATTTTCACAAAAATATAATTTGCAAACGCCTGAAGTAAATAACAAGCTGGTCCTGTTTAGTAACGTTCATGCTTCACTGTTTAGAGACTGAAAACGTCATGGCAAGGTGCATTCAGTAGTTTGATGTTAATTTAAAAACTTTTGCGTGTGTGAGTGTTTGTTTGTGGTCATTCTAATGCTGTACATGCACATAAGACTGAACCTTTTCTCAAAAAAAAAGAAAAAATTAAAGGAGGGGGTACAGCTATCACCAGTTGGGCTTACTGGACATGTGCACATCAATATTGCATCATTTTTGAACAATTAATGACTGTATTTGCATTATTGTAAACTTAGGGTTGGGGTAGGTGTAGACCTTAAAGGGTTAGTTCACCCAAAAATGAAAATTAGCTTGTGTTTTACTCACCCTCGAGGCATCCTAGGTGTATATGACTTTGTTCTTTAAGACGAATCCAGTCGGAATTATATAAAAAATTGTCCTGGCTATTCCAAGCTCTATCATTGCATCACCGGGTGTTGCAGTTGAAAAGTCCACAAGTCGTCAAATAAAGCGCACGCTTCCATAACAAAACGTGCCTCACACGGCTCCGGGGGGTGAATAAAGACCTCCTGTAGTGAATCCATGCGTCTTTGTAAGAAAAATATCCATATTTCAAACGTAATAAACACTTTTCTCTCACTTCCGGGTATCTGTCATATGCGGAAGCCGTATGTGCAGCGCGCGGGCCTCTGAGATGTGCTAGTCTCGTGAGTTTGTTAACAGGAGCAAAGGAAGCAAAGTTTCCTTACTTTAGCAAAGGAAAACCAGTCTCCTCTTGGTTTATATCGAAATCCTCTTTTTCTTTGCAAATCCTTGGTTTGTACTTCTCTCTCTCTCTCTCTCTCTGGTTTTATTGGCGGGTCGCAACCAACTTGTTCAGGTGCATACCGCCACCTACTGTACCGGGGTGTGCAACTTCAGGGCTTCATGTACTTAGCATGGTTATAAAAAAAATAAATAAAAAAAATTCCCATTTCCTATATGCTGTGCTCTAACCCTGTATCTTTAAGAAAATTAAAGAGAGCCTTGCTACATTCCCACATTTTCTCATCTGCCCCCAAAATCCCCTTCAAACTCCATTCTTGTTCCAACTCATATATCTTATCTTGCAAGATCCTCCTTTCTGCATTATATTTTTTACACCTCATAATGATATGCTCCACATTTTCTGGAACATTACAGTCATCACAATTATTGGATGAAAGTGTACCCCTTCTCTTTTGAATGTTCTCTTTTGATGAAAGTGTACCCCTTCTCAAGTTGCTTCTCTTTTGTTGGGCAGATAAGGGAATGAATAATTATGTAGAGCGCTCTGTAAAACTCACTTGTATCGTCGAGACGATCATGGTGATCCACATTGATAAATGGCAGTGCATTGTGTAACACCATTGTGGTAACATTATCAGTATTTAAAAGTAGTGAAGCTTAGCTAATGCTAGACAAAGTAGTACTGAATGCACGTTTAAAATGATTACATACTTTGAAGATTATTTAAAAATGATTAGATAAAATCATGATAAAAATAAAGTAAAAAAATGATGTATTGGAAATGAGTAGAGAAACTACCTTGATCTTCAGCTTGTGCTCAAAGAAGGCCTGGCTCCAACTCAATCAATAGATATTTTGTACTTTCTGCCACTAGAAATGGCAGTGCTCTCTCTGAATAGTTTAATTCTTATTGAAGGAAATCCTGCTTTTTAACCAATCCCAACAGAGTCCAGCATTTATAGAGGTAATTCAAATATTTAGACAGGATCTATTTAACTTCAACTTTAATGTCAATGTAATGTTGACACCAGTAAATATCACCCCCTTGTGGCTCAGGGATGCCATGAGTTCAGAGCATGTACTCCAAGTTATCAAAATATCTTATTCTTCCAAAAACATCTTCCATTTCACTTAATTTTTTTCAGACTGTGAATGGTCGTTGAAGAAGTTTTGCAGCGAAGGGCTTCTTCTGACAACAGGTATCTGAAAAGCAACATGTACAACATTTAAGGGTACAAATTCATTTAGTCCAGATAAAAAGATGTAATATAAACACTTTATTTAAAAAATATAATGCGTTACTATATGTAAAATATTCTGTAATGGTAAATACCAAGCCTCAGCCAGCTGCCACTATATCATAAAAATAGCCAGATGGGGAACTTCAGAAAGCTTCAATGCTAATGTAAACAAATATAAGAGATTTCAGCCTTTGAAATGTGGACTATTTTGACATTTTCAGTGCCCGCTGAGTTCATGTTGAGGATTCATGTATATATAAAAGCTGCTTTCTATTTAGAGAGGTTTATAACAGTTTATGCTATATTTACATTCTATAGTCACAGGTCTGTATCTTGATAAAATACACTGTTCTGGCAGGTTTATAATGATTCTTTTGATAATCTAATGTGTTCTGAAAAACCGTCTTGTTCTAGAGGAGTGGGGTTATTTAAGATTATATTATATAAACAGTATAGCATCCACAGATACATTATTTCTGTGTGTGTATCTACTGCCAGTTCTCTCTCTACAATTTTACGGGTCCACACTCAACCCCCACACTACAACTGTTCACCTAGGAGTCAAACTATAGTCTCTGAGCCTGACACCTTGCCAGTGAAAAAGTCCCAGAAGTTGCTTGGCGGTTTGCTGTCATCTGACATCGTGGACGAGGCGTTGGAGCTCTGTCGTACCCAGATGCCTCTCTCTCTAGGACTCTGTGGTTGAGAACCGCTGTCCTGCCGTCCCAGACTGAAATGTAGGCGCTCCTCTGAGCATGTGTGCCTTGAACTGCCTTGCCTCTGCTCCTGGAGCTCTCGCTCTTCACTCTGGGCATATGAGGAGGACTGGGACAGACTCATCAGGTTGTGGTGGGAATGAAACTGTCTCATTTTACCAATGGATTTGGGTGGGACCTCAGAGGAACCTGTTGTAGACACACACACATGTACGGAATATACATATAATAAAAGGTTGCATTTATTTACACATATTTACACATGTTGCTGTGAATTGATAATTGAAAGTGACAGTAAAGGCATTTATAATGCTACAAAAGGTTTCTATTTCAAATAAATGGTGTTCTTTTGGTTCTATTCATCAAAGAATCCTGAAAAAAAAAGTGTGCATTCCCTTCAAAAACAAAAGTAATCCACTGTGTCTTCAGCGGCTCAGATGTCAAGAGTAAATGACGACTGCTATGTTCCTTATTACATCCAACAACAAAACACCTCAGTCTCTAAAGAGCCATTCTTGTCTACCACTGCTCCGGCGGTGAAACAATGGTGGACTGATGACAGCTCACTCAGGGCGGGTCCAAGGTAAAACGCTAATGTCAATCAACAATCATGGGAGGGGCCTGGGTCTGTGTGACATCACACAGCCAAGAAGCTGAGAACGGCTTGATTTGAGAAGGGATATTTATAGGCATTTACAAAAAACACTGAGTTGATTTTTATCATTATAGGGTGGATGTGTACGAACACTGCCAACACACATTTATGTTCAAACAACATGTAAAAGTGAATTTTGCATCCGATGACCCCTTTAAGTTTGAACCACTGATGTCACATGGACCATTTTTAATGCTGTCCTTACTACCTTTTGGGACTTGAACATGGTAATTCCCATTGCTGTCTATGGAGGGTCAGAAAGCTCTCGGATTTCATCAAAAATATCTTCATTTGTGTTCAGAAGATGAACGAAGGTCTTAGAGGTTTGGAATGACATGAGGGTGCGTAATTAATGACAGAATTTTTGGGTGAACTAACCCTTTAAGCAACATAGCTGTTTTCAACATTGGCATTTGGCAATGATAAAAAGAATGCTTCTTGAGCACCAAATCAGTATATAAGAATGATTTCTGAAGGATCATGTGACACTGAAGACTGGAATAATGCCTGCTGAAAATTCACAGGAATAAATGACGTTAAATATAATAAAATTAAAAAAACGTCTATTTTAAATTGTAATATTTCACAGTATCACTGTTATTCCATCAGAGAAATGCAGCCTCAGTGAGCATAAAAGCATAAAACATCTTATCGACCTCAATTTTCAAATCGTAGAGGAGATATAATTACATAATTACATCTCTAAAAAGCAGGTAATATATATTATTACTAGTCTAACTACTGCATCATTGTGAAGAACGCTGTACTACTCACGTTTCCTGTTGGTGTTAAGATGAAGAACATTGAGGAAGACCTCACTGCTCAGACTTCCTATCGCAGATGTCTGTGGGTAAAGAGGACACAGTGGCTCCAGGGATGAAAGGTCATCACTGGACTGACCCACAGAGTGCAGAGATGCCTGTGTGTCCCTCCTTCCACCGGAGTCCGTCTCCATCTTCAGGCTGCTACTACTGCTGTCACAATGGAGAGATGCATATTAGTGTTTGGACAGTAGCAATTATTGTGGTTTCGCCTCTGTAATCAGGCACATTAAACATGAGGTTAATTAAAATGGCAGCCTTTAATTTAGGGTAATTAACCCATTAAACATGTAAACATAACCCTTTTTAAAGTGTCTTTGAATAGACAAAGATAAAGAATGCAATTGTATCTAAAATTCTTAAGGTTAAATTACATTATTGAAACCGTATATTTTACATTCATTGTAAAATATGCATATGTATATAGTATATGTCTAACAAATATTTATGCATATATATATGCTTGCCACAAAATCATGATCCTAAACTTTATCCCCATAACAAAATGTAATTTGTTTAGACATTGGTTCATCTTTTATGAATCATAAAAATATTGGTGTACGGGAAGCCGTGATCCTGAGATTGTAGTGCCGTGACTTTTTAAAAGCTTATTTCAAAGCTGTGCTATAAATGAATTGTGCTCATAAACAGCTGTCGAGATAGTGGAGGCTTGGACTTGGAAACAGTATTCAGCAACTTTATAAGTGCAGTGTTTCATGGGAGTGGGTGGGCACAAAGAAGCTATTTTGAAGTGATTTGCTTGTCCAACTGGTGGAGATTTGTAGAATCAAGGGTAATATGGTTTTTCCACGAAGAATTCCACAGTTAAACAAAAATAATGCACACCGATGGCAATTACGTAACAATCTTGTGTCTTTAAAAGTTACAATTGAAGAAAAAAATCACCTTTGGAGAAAATCTGAGTGTCTCACTTTTCAAATAAAATCCCATATTCCCACATATTCGTTATATATGATTCTTGTATTAGATGAGTATTATCAGTCAGAAAGCCGACCTGAGTTTCCTGCGCAGCAGATAGTCAATGACATCAGGGTCTGTCTGAATGAGGCTCATGAGCACCTCCTGCTGCAGCTCAGCAGACACCTGCAGATGAAATAAAAGCACTCACTCAGCTAATGCTCCCTCTATTAGAATATGAATACTTAATGGAAAGAATTTAACAAAGTCATCTTTCAAGCTCTGTGCATACAAAGTTATAATATATGTATCATAAGCAGGCCTAAGATTTTATCCATTGTTTTTTCCCCAAAAAATAACTAGTTTATCCAGAAATGAAAATTCTTTCCTCATTTACACACATGACTTTCTTACATGGAACACAAAAGAAGAAACTGTGTGCTGGTGGCCTTTTAAATGTGAAAGCTTCAGTCTCCATAGCATGGAAAAGAGCAGAGAAACAAGGTTCAACATTTCTCCTTTTGTGCTCCATATAGACAAAAGAAAGTCTTAAGTGTTTGGAATATCATTTTAAATTTTTTTTTAAATGACCTTTTCATTGAATGGTTTTCACTCTCTAGTGTCTATCATTCCGCAGCTCTCACCGTGAAGAGATGTTGGTGGTTCTGGATGAGCATCAGGGTGACGGAGATGACAGCAGTGCTGTCTTCTATGCCCAGAGCTTGAGGGCTGAGCTCTCTCTCTGATCCTCTCTCTTTCTGAAGGAGATTGGGCCCAAAGATCACTGCCAGGTTTGCTGCCGTCATCTTATTACCTGAGATCTAATCACAACACCAATTTAAAAACAGGTCCGAATTTTGATTTGATTTTAAACATTTGATTGCACCATTTGTGACAGTCTTTTGTGGTCGGCCTGATTCCATTGCATTCATTATTTGTAGTGCGCCAGCCACCCAATAGCAATAA
>NW_015539864.1:0-413 GCF_001515605.1 Sinocyclocheilus anshuiensis
CGGCCACTCATGACCGCCCCCCAGCCCGTGAGAGAGGCATCTGTCCTTAGCGTTACACGACGACAAGGAGCCCTTAACATCGGGCCTTGAACTAGCAAACAATGTTTCTTCTACATGTCCAAGGCATGTAAGCATCGCCGCGTGACCTTGATCATGCAAAGCGGATTCCCCCTCGGGGAAAATCCATTGGTCCTGAGCCACCACTGCAAGGGTCTCATGTACAGCAGGCCAAAAGGTATCACGTTGGATGCCGCTGCCATCAGGCCCAACAGCCTCTGAAACTGTTTGACAGTGAGTGACTGGCCTTCTCTTACTCTTGTGACTGTCGTGAGGAGTATTAACCAATGTAATTGAGTATGCGGATGCCCTGGAGTCGCAGAGGAGCCAGAGCAGCATCCACACACTTCACACTT
>NW_015539864.1:534-1155 GCF_001515605.1 Sinocyclocheilus anshuiensis
CAAACCAGTCCTCGGACCTGATTTGAGATACGATCTGTTTGATAGTGAGCATCTTGAACCGAAACCGTTTGATAGCGCGGTTCGCGCGGTTCATATCTAAAATCGGACTCAACCCCCCATCCTTCTTCGGAATGATGAAGTAACGACTGTAAAGACTGTAAAATCTCACGAGAGGAGGAACACGTTCTATGGCCCCCTTCCTCAAGAGAGTATCTACTTCTTGTTCCATTACCAGAGCCTGCTCGGGGCCCACTAGTGTGGGGATGACCCCGTTGAAACGAGGCGGACGAGAACCAAACTGGATTCTGTAACCTTACTCCACAATCTGCAGGACCCATTTTGAGATATTTCGTAGAAGTTTCCACGCTACCAGAAAAGTGGGTGTCTTCCCAATGATTGACCACCCAGAAGGGCGTGGTAAGCAGCTAAGGCCGCCACGTATACCTTCAGAGTGGAGGGAGATAACCCTGCGGAGAATCGCTCCTGCAGAAACTCCAGAACTGTACCAATTGGGCAGTTGACTGGGTCCTGCAGTCGCTGTCCGCACCATGAAGCGAAAAGTTTCCACTTCAAGGCGTACTGTTTCCTAGTGGCGGGAGCTCTGGACTGGAGTATAGTCTG
>NW_015539864.1:1939-3446 GCF_001515605.1 Sinocyclocheilus anshuiensis
CCGGATGCGCTTTTATACTTCCTGGCGCTCACGTCACCCCGCTCGTGACGTCTCGCTGCTCCATTGGACTGATTTTACACGTGCTTCAGAACGCGGTCACGCAGGGGAATTCCCAAAGCGAATCTCGACACAGCTCGAGTTCCTGAAGGGGAACTGTAAAATCTGACTGGTTTTGACAAAAGTTAAAGTTACAAAATTGTGTTATTTTTATAGACGGGTAATAGTAATTTATTTTAATAGTGTTTAATGGTTAATAATAATAATAATAAAAACTGGAAATAAATACACAATTGCATGCATAAGGAAAGGTAACAGTAAAAAAGTACAAATGTGCCTTGCATATATACTTTTCACAAAATAATGGCCAATTGTAATAATGTGTTACACACTAGATGAGCAAATAAGTGCAGATATGTATTCATGCAAGATGGAATAATCAAGATAATATTATCAAGATTTGATTCAGCATATGAGTGAAATATCTTACTTGAAGTGGATGATTATTTCCTACAACTCTATCTCCTGCCTTTTGCCAAATAAATTTGGTACTATTAAATTTGGTTGTCATGGCAACAATTACAGTGATTTATTGTAGTGGTAATATATGTAATATTTGTAATTCATACTTGCATTATAATTATAATGATGACAAGGAAGAGAACAACATCAATTGTTGTAAATGCATTACACACGATTAACAAAGCATCCTGAGCACAGGGAACTGCACTTTTGAATTTCTAAATCATGTCATATTTACTAAAGTAGTAAATAAATAAATAAAAATAATAATAATAATAGGCTAATTCATTGCAATATGTAGCATAAAAAGTAACCACACCCTTACCTACCAGTTTGTCCATTTAGCACTTTAATTCTAATTGGCCCTTTAAGGGAGAACCAAGTTCATAAGGTCGTAAGCTATTTTTATAGTAAAGTGCTTTGGAATAAGCTTTTTTTCCTTACCCCTCCTGTCTAATATGACAGAGCGTCTTCTGCATCATTACATCCCCCAGACAGTCATCAGCACAGGGAGTAAGAGTTGGCTGTGGGGAAATTAGATTGCAAAGCTCCCTCTCCTCCCGCTTCCCGGGCCTTTTTTGGGCTAAATACCTGATTATCCCACATTTAGGAGTGTGGGGAAAAAGAAAAACAACCCAGCAGCTGGATTGTAATCAATCCTTTTAAAAAGTGCGGCTTGCACGGCACTTCTCTCCAGCAGGATAAATGTGACACAGAGGCCTCCGATTCCGCTCCCCTGATGAATCGCTCCCCGCTTAATGATTACGGGAATTGTCATCGACTGATCATCAGTCTCCATTTATTTCAAATCAACGTCAGGAGTTTGTAGGGCCCCGAAAAAGAATGTGTGTGTGTGAGTGTGTTTTCTCTAGATTGCCTCTTCTCATCTGCACCGGCCCCGAACAAGAATGTGTGTGTGTGAGTGTGTTTTCTCTAGATTGCCTCTTCTCATCTGCACCGCTCCATAAGGAGCGTCATAGCGGGGTCA
>NW_015539864.1:3509-8277 GCF_001515605.1 Sinocyclocheilus anshuiensis
TGTGTGTGTGTGTGTGTGTGTGTGTGTGTGTGTGTGTGTGTGTGCTTGTGGTGGGATGGTAGAGTGCAGACCCCCCTAGTGTCCTTGGCTCCCTGAGTGGTGCTGTTTTAGGAGCCCCACTGAACATCTCATCTCCGCCTTCTCAACAGTAATGTTTCTTTTGACACAGGCTCCAATATTCTAACTACTTTTACAAACACAATTGTTACATACTGTACTTTCTTGGGTGGATTTGTACATTTTAGCTATAAAAATTAAATGACAGCTAGTCTAGCAATCTGTTCTTTTCCCCCCACTGTGATCTCTATTATTTTAGTTGCAATTTGCATAAAAAATGTACTTATGTACATTTTTGTATATAATTATATTATATTATATTATATTATATTATATTATATTATATTATGCTTTTAGCAGACACTTTTATCCAACGTGACTTTATATTATATTATATTATATTATATTATATTATATTATGCTTTTAGCAGACACTTTTATCCAACGTGACTTATAATAGAGGAGCATTAGTAGTTCAACAATAGCAGCCAACAAAATTCACTGTGTACAATGCTACATTTATTAGAAAGCTAGATTAGGAAACAAGCTAGGACAGACAAGAAATGCAGAGATGAGGATTTTTTTTTAGCATGCATTGGTTTAGGTTTTTTAATAATATATTATGATTCCTGACAACTGATTAAGAGATTTTGTCTATAAAAGACCTAATTTATTTACTAACTGAAATGCATGATAAATGCAACACAAGAAACCTAAAAACATATTACCTCAAAGTATATGTAAACATTTGAACGTTTCTAACATTGTTTGTCCATTAAAGCATTTACATTTTAGATGTGAAGTATGTTTTTATTTTACGTTTAAATATGCAAACATACAAAAACAGGCATGTGCTAGAACCCACTATACAAATATCTACAGATACTAATGAGTGTCACATTGATGTATATGATTTTAGCTATACGTATTAGGTGACAGCCAATCAGTGGTAGATAATCTCCTACTTTATTCTTTCTGTTTCTCATTGACACACTCACAGACTATTAGTTAATCACCCTGTGTCTATGGCTGTGACACGTTCCTGTCTGCTGTTTGCTTTCTTCTCTTATAGCTAGGCTGTAGTTAATACCCGGTGCTTGGTCCAAAGAACTGACATTAAGCAGACTCCAGTCTGTGTTCCAGGGTTAAGCTAGATTAAAGAAAAGAGCCCCTTCTACACAGCTTTGTGTTCCAGATTTTCTCCATTAGTCTGCAGGCCTTTCACCTCAAGGCCTCATGTGAGAGCTGTGTCACCTGAATATTTGATCTATAAGCCAAAAAACCCTCATGCATGGAATTAAGCAATGTGTTTTAACTTCTGCAATATAATAGATGGGTCCTCATGCAATGTGTCAAAAGTCAATCCTTTAAGACCCGTTCACACCAAATTCAAATACCTGTCTATTCTGTAACAATTCTGACTATTCTGAAACACATATTTGAAATCTTACCATTAACATAAAAAAAAAGTTATTAAAAGTTACATGTTCAACGCCGTTAATACTTATGTATAAAACATTCATGATTAATGCTTGTCAAGATGTGGAGAAATAATTGGTTGGGCTTCAGATCCTTGCTGTTTAATGTTGGTTGACAAAAAGTATTCAGTGTGTTGGCACAGCTAAATATATGTGCTTGAAGTGTCTCCGGACATGACTGAAAGTTCAAATTTATTGGCAGTTTCTTTCTTTTTCTTTCTTTCTTTCTTTCTTTCTTTCTTTCTTTCTTTATTTCCTTCTTTCTTTCTTTCTTTCTTTCTTTCTTTCTTTCGTTTTTGTTATGCAAGCAAAGAGTGTGACAATATTTACATGTGCCAAATACAAAATAACCAGAACAAACATTTATACTAACACATACTAACTCCTGTATGCGTATTCATGTGTCTGTGCGCATATGTGCGTGCGCACGCTCGTGTGTGTGTGTGTTTGTGTTTGTGTTTGTGTGTGTGCACGTTGTTGGCACATTTTTATTGCAGGTAATAATGACATATTAACAGAAAAAAAAAAAAACAGGTTTGTTGTTGGGCAAATATATGTTCCCGTTGTGAATGGATTCATAGGAATGCATAGTTTCTGCTCAAAATCTTGTTTACTTTTAGCCTGAATATTTGCACTTTACTCGAAAGAGCTCAAGACACAACCAGAGCCTGATTGTGGTGTTAATGGTTGGTGTATTTTCAAGTGTACTTGTAACAAAGCACACAGTATTATCGGATGCCCTCGCTGCTGTTTTAGAATTATTTTCAAAATCTTCAGTTACTTTTCAGCAATTCCTGTATAAAATATCTGTTGGATTGTCACTATTCAGAGGCACTCCACTCAAGCCAAATCAAACAAGCTGAACTAGGATCATATTCATACTGAGACCATTAGTGCGTACAGTATGAGACATGATTAGTAATTCATACTTCTCAGCCATGTCTCAGCAGAATTTCTACAAGCTCTCTTTCAACAAGCTCCATGGAGGGCTAGGTGTCAGTGAAGTCTGTCGTACCATGGTTTCTGTGATGTTCTGACTTGAGGCTCTCCATCCCATGACATGTTGCGTCAGGAGAGCGCAGAGGCACCTGAGATAGTAAGCCTCACAGGTTAATGTAGTCTTTGACGCAGGCAAATTAGCGCAACAAAAATAGACCAATTGACCCCATTAATTTCTTCTTCCACAATTATCCCAAGGGCCAGAGGAAGGAGGCAAAACAATAAATCACAATTAAGCCTAAGTCAGTTGTGTTCATTAAGCTTTGTAAGGACTAAATCTGCACTCTTCATTCTGGGAGATTTGCAATCAGAGGTATGGGTCACTTAGATGCAGAAGTAGTTGGTGGATTGATTAAGATGGTCTGGAGAAGTGTGTGGATTGATTAGTGTGTACTAGACTATAGAGAGACTTCTAAAGTGGACATTTGGCACAGGTTGAAATTACTCTGCCTAGATTTGGTAGGTGTCTTGAATTTGTAATTTGTTTGCAAGTATTTCTCTGTCTTTTTTTTTTTTTTTGAACATAAAGTCCAGGAGAATGTTATTTAATTATTTATCTATTTATTTGTTTATTAAATCTCAAATAATGTTCCAACACTGGCAGCAAAAAGTGAATATGAGATCCTTTTTTTTCAGAATCAAAGCAATTTCTGTAAGTCTTTGAAAGTACAACCCTCTTATACAGCATACGCAAAATATAAGATGTTTTTTCTTGCTTCTCAGAATAAGAGCAGCTGTTTGCCTTTGATGGAAAAGGAATCATTGAATAGAGAAAGTAGTGTTCTCAATTTTCCTGGTGTTCATTAACACTGAATTAATTGATAACAGACTTTGTTGTGGACAACCCTGAAGAGATTCTTCCATAAGCTCAATACCCTGTGTACATTTAATCATTTTCTCCAGAACATAGAGTCAACACTTTTTAAAGACGACAAAAAATTGCTCTTTGACTCTTTGACAAAACCTCTAGAGATACATGTCTGTTGCTGTAATATTGAGATTCGATTGCTGTTTCCCACCACTCAGCACAAAGTTATACAATCTCTGTAAAAGAAATATAATTTTTGGTCAAGAATTGGATCTGAAAATAAGTAACAACTGCTGTAATCCACTCAAAATGTAAAAGTAATACAAATGCATGTTTAGGTGTAAATCAGTTTGTGGTTCCATGTATTTGAAGACAATTTAAAACTAGAAACTGCAGTGTAGCCCAGCAGTTCATTGTAAGATTTTTGAAGTTAAATGATTACATGTCCTGTTATGCTTGTAATAGCAGCATTAATAAAGAAAATCAATTAGAAATAAAGCATGATGTTATGAGACAGTTTTTGATTATTAATATTAGGGATGCACCGATACCACTTTTTCCAGTACTCACCCGATACCGATACTTTTATTTTTGGTACTTGCCGATACCGAGTACCGATACCAATATTTTTATTGCATGCTGTCATCCAGGTTCATGCAAACCTGAACTTCAATTTTTTGGACTTGGTCTGAATAATCTTTGGTCCCAAATTTGTATCAGTTTTACTGGTAATCCAATGTATGAAGAAATTTTGGGTATAATTTGTCGGTTTACTTTATTTTGCTATCCTCACTTACATAAATGAACTATAGTGTCCTGCACCCACTAGTAAAAAAATATCAAAAATTATATCTGGTCTCTGAATAATTTTTGGTTTGACTGTATATCCTTTGGTTATTTTCACACTTAATTATGCCCATTAAAATGTATTTTACAAGTTTCTGTTACTTTCACTGTTCATTTTTTTGCTCTATGGTACATCGTCTTTAATTTAATAGCATTAGAGCTGCTCCATTGCAGCGGCTTAGTAGTTTAATAACGCGCTTTGCTGTAATAATGCAGGGAACCACTCGTTATAAATCTCCAATACCAGTATCGGTATCGGTGCATCCCTAATTAATATGGTCATCACTTGCATACGAACATTACACAATTTATCTTCTTAATGCTATCTCTTCACTCATTTCTAAAGGAAGTACTAGTTTTCAGGAAACTAGTAAGCAAAGTGCAGCTACATTTGTACCTCTCAAGAAAATGTTCTGGTGGTTTCACTTATTCACCGACATCTTCAATTCACATTTTGACCAAAGCATCAAGAAATGAAAATTACCACCACCCGTCATGTCTAATGTATTTTCTCATCCCATAATTCTCTAAACCCTTTCAACATGCATTCAGTTGTTCTCTGACGGCAGGATCAGTGGCG
>NW_015539864.1:8926-13297 GCF_001515605.1 Sinocyclocheilus anshuiensis
GCAGTGTGTGTGTGTGTGTGTGTGTGTGTGTGTGTGTGTGTGTGTATGTTTGGTTGAACCTTGCCATGTCTGTGACCCAGCTATCTTGAGTGCACTGTGTAGAGTCTTTTAAACGACACCTTCTGGAGATCTTTCAAGCATTATGAGTACATTTACGTGCACAAACTGACACTGATTATGCTTAATAACCCAACAGTCACGTAAATGCATTAAATTGGGTTCTTTTATCAGGTAAAGGTCATAAACGGTTTGAAAAAACCCTAGTTGGCACACCTAGATTTAGTTAACAGAGTCAACTATCAAAAGGTGACAAAAGCAAGAAAACAGTATTTACATTAGATTTTGAAATCGACAGATTAATAGATTTTAAAAGCAAGTTTAAGTAAGATCAGTGTGCAAAAATTATTGTGTGCCAACTGGGCTTTGTTTAGACTGTTTTGACCTCTAAATGCTAACCTAAAAATTGTTCTTCAAATGGTAACAACTAAATGAATAAGTTAATAGGTTTCATAGACATATAAAATTAATATTGTTTGTCAAATTATTATTAGTATTATTATTATTATTACTGTTGTTGTTGTTGTTGTTATCGTAATCATCTAAATAAACTGCTACACACCAAATTAAATAAATAATGTATATACATTTTAAATGCAAGTTACCATTTTTTACCATCATGTAATGTCTAAGTCGGGTTAAAATATATATGGTGTGTATTTTGTGTGTGTAAAAAGAAAAAAAGAAAGAAAGAAGTGGTGATCATGATGGATAGTTAGTTATTTAGTTTCTTTAAGTACGACACAACTTAGCATTTTACTGCACCATTTATTTCTCAGTTGGCAAGAATGATTTCAAATGCCAAATCTGTATTCTGAGCAGACGCTCATTTGGAATATGCCATTTCTCATGACTGCAGAGATGTTTTTTTTGTTTTTGTTTTTTTCTGGGAGCTGGTGGATGCCCTGTATTTGACCCTGAAGGGTTGAGTCATGTCTGTTGGTCCTCTTCATCTGAAAGGCTTGGAAAGCCACCCTCACCCTTTCACAGCAATGTCACCTGTGCTTGAGAAAGCGAAAGTTCAGCTTGTGCTACAAACGGTGAGTCAGTTTCCCTGACACCTTCACCATACTGTTAAATTATGGATTTGCATTCCTCTTCCTCAGATGCCTCAGAAGTAACTCGGCACCAGCAAGTCAGTAAATACATCTCCAGTTCTGGGAGTTTCTGCCAAAAAAGAGAGGCAAGGAAAGTTGTCAGGAGGTGGAGGTGAATTTCCATACAGAGCAATTGGCTGTCAGAATTGGCTGTCAGCTATTTATTTTTTCCCCCAATCCCATCTTTCTTCCAGAGTTGAACCCAGTCGAACATTTGCTGAGGGTTAACTCAACGGAGAACTCTTTGGATGCAGTTCCTGAAAGGTTTCTGTCATGCATATGTAGTCACGACAGGGATGATATGCGAATATGTGTGTGTGTGTGTATTGCTGTCTATATGTGTGTGTGTGTGTGTGTGTGTGTGTGAGGGGGGCACATGTGTTTGCTGGTGTGTGACTGCAGTCAGGCCACTCTCTTTGCTGACATGTCCCTGTAGCCTCTCACTCCATCGAGATGCCTCCAGTAGTGCATATTTATACATATATTAAAATCAGGAGTGAAGCTAGTCTTCAGCAATAAGCCACAGGAGTTAGCACTCTCAGTCCCCTTAGGGAACCACTAGTGTCCTGTCCTGTCCTGTCTGTCTTTACATGTCCACTCAGATCAGTCTGAGCACTACTTTGCAAACATATTTGCAAAACTCTGCAAATTCTCCAGTTATACTGAAGTTTTAGCTGCCCTGTTGATTCTGTGGAGGCTCTAGAAT
Organism: Sinocyclocheilus anshuiensis; assembly: GCF_001515605.1. Classification (NCBI taxonomy): domain Eukaryota; kingdom Metazoa; phylum Chordata; class Actinopteri; order Cypriniformes; family Cyprinidae; genus Sinocyclocheilus; species Sinocyclocheilus anshuiensis. Next base: position 10,787 of record NW_015539864.1, read on the forward strand.
AAATGCAAGACTAAACTAGAAACCTGGACTATCAAATCCTCTTGCCGACCATACCAAGAATGTCAAGAATTGTTTGTTTTTGTTTTTTTCAATAGAAAATATTTATTTAGACATTTAGAGCTTAAGATAGTACTGTTAGTATTACATATTAAATCATCTTAATTAAGACACAGATAATTTTTTTTTATTTATTTTTGACATATTAGAGTTAAATGTTTGACAGGGGATTTTGGATATCTCTTTTTATAATTTCATAAATCAGAAAATACTGTGAATAGTCGAAAGAAAGAAGGAAAGAAAAGAAAAGAAAGATGGAATGGAAGCAAAATAGCCCAAACTGTCAAAACAAACCTGTGCATGAAAAAAAACAAAACAATGGTTTTGCCTGTAGTGTCATGCCTTAATATAGGTGTCACGGGTGCACTGCTGAGCGGACTGAGGAGCAAGGAACGAGGTCTGACAATAGGCCTATTTTATTTTATTTTATTTTATGTTTTATATCTTTACTCTGCTCAAAAAAAAATGTCATAATCTATGTGTTCTTCTTTGTGACCTACAAGCTCAAGGTCTTATTGAAGACATGTATTCATTAATAAGAATAACTGTTTAAATCATTTTAATTTATGCCTGACCTACAAATGAAAACTCTATGGAATGGTATGATTTAAAGAGGAAAAAACAAAACAACCACAAAACACGGAACAGAGTCTGACAATAGGCCTATTTTATTTTATGTTTTATATCTTTACTCTGCTCAAAAAAAAATGTCATAATCTATGTGTTCTTCTTTGTGACCTACAAGCTCAAGGTCTTATTGAAGACATGTATTCATTAATAAGAATAACTGTTTAAATCATTTTAATTTATGCCTGACCTACAAATGAAAACTCTATGGAATGGTATGATTTAAAGAGGAAAAAAAAAAGTGTACTGAGTAGTCGTGGACGACAGGAAAAGGTCATGGATATTCTCCATGGGATAGTCCTTTTTTATTTATTTTTAAACTCTAAATAGTTTAACATGGGGGGAAAAAACTGCCATATTTTTGACTTTGTTTACAACCCTAGGCCATCCAGAGAGACATTAAAATATTTTGTGTGCATTTTTTGTTTCCATGAGCAAGTCACAATCAGGCAGTTCCTTGAGTCATGTCTCGGCATGTAAACTATTGATTTGTTTTGGCAATGCAACACCAGTCATAATTAGGGCTTTGTTATGAAATAAGATGCTTCTCTCTGACAATGTGTCCCTTCAGCAAAAAAAATTAAATATATATTTTTTTAGATATCTGGCACCCTCCCAGTTTGTTCAGAATACGTCTGTCAACATCATCTTCTCTTACCAGTGCAAACTGCATGTGTCATTACAAGATTGAAAATGTTTTTATTCACCAGTTGCTCATAATGTTCCATGACTAATTAGAAAATCACATATGTACATCTACACAAATAACACTGTCTGATCCTGGGGAGTGAGGAAAGAAAGCGTACAACTAGTGTTGCTTTCGTCAACGAAAATTATGACTAAATATCGTCGTCAACGAACCTTTATCACGTGACGAAAACACAACTGTCATGACGACTCAAATCTGCTTTGCCTCCTTCTGGTCCACAGAACTTTCTAAAAAGCATCTAATGCTTAAATGGGGTCAGGAGAAGGTTAAAAAGCGCTACATGAGCGCAGTCATGAATATTTGAACTGCTGACTTAAAAAGACTTGCAGTGTTCATGAGGGAGGTGGCTCGTGTCACATCCTTTTCTCTTTCCCGCCGCTGAGCAGCACTTGCCCTCACAACCACAGGATTTTAGCCTCTGTGTTCGGTGGATATGAATACCCCCCTCAACACACGACTGTCTCTGTAGTGTAATGCTCACAGCAAATGTTCTATTCAGAGGCTAGTTACCATAAAGTCTGCCCAAAGCCTTCCCAGACACTTGCTGAAAATGTGCAGGATTTGAGTTTACAGTTTAGTGCTGCTGCTGCTGATGACTGTTATCAATTGCAGATGTAGTACAAGTAGGTTGACAACTATTTTTTTTTATTATTATTATTGTTATTATCACTCTGTAGCTTTTTACAACAGCACCATTTTCTTTTCCACAGAAGATTAATTGAATGATAGGCATGTATTTTTAAATTCATTTTAAACATTTTTGGAATAAAAAAAGTTTGTCTTGCTAAGGCTAATTTTATATATAACATGTCCACAATTAAATATACATTATTATTATTATTATTATTATTGGGGATAGATTTGTCTACAAATTGGTAAATTATTATCACACAGTATATTGAATATATGGTTTATGATTATTTCACTTTTATGGTATAATTGTTATAATTATTTAAATGTAGTAATCTATATTTTTATAGTAGGTTTTTTATATTTTACATTTTAAAGTCTAAGGGTAAAACAATACAATCTGCGGTATGCATAAAAGACATTTAAAATGAGCAAATAATAATAACATACTATATATATATATATATATATATATATATATATATATA
>NW_015539864.1:14656-28031 GCF_001515605.1 Sinocyclocheilus anshuiensis
CTCCTCTTCAGCTGGGTCTCGGTACGGTTGTTTGGTCCACACCCGAGTGTGATTGCTGTATTCACACATGCCAAAAAGGTCCGCACCAAGAGGGGAAACGAACTTGAGTTCGATTCAAATGAACCAAACAAGACAGGTGTGAATACACCCTAAATGACATACTAAAATGTTAACTATAATTATATATATATATATATATATATATATATATATAATTGCCCACAGTTCTTTTACAGTATTTTTTTTTTCATTCACATTAATAATTGAAGGTATTATATACGTCATTCAGTAAATTCAGCCATCAAAGTGCAATTTTTTCTTGTAAAAGAGTTTTACATGTTGTAAGTGCCTTAAGTGCCTCAGTGAATCTGGAGAATAGCTCCATTAATCAGCAAAAGGTTATTCTTGCCATTTTTCATTGTCTATAAATTAATATAACACTTCACAAGAAACACTTTTAATATTGTCTTTAAAACATTCTCTAAAAGTATATACTGATCCTAGTATGCTCTTTGTTCTATGTTTGTGCTTGTGTGTGTCCTTGTGTCTATGTGTCTATGTTACTTTAGCAGAGAGTTTTTTGCACTGCGATGAGTGCATCCTAAACCTGTCTCTAAAGAAAATCTGGGTTCCGCTCAATTGTTCGCTCCTGGTGCGATTCAGAGTAAATTTCCTAACAATAGCTTCAGCGCTCCAAACTTCTCTTTCCCTGTCCGTCACAGTTTCTAAACAGGCACATCTGGTCCAGCCAGAGGAGCAACAAACATACAAACGACAAGCACAGGGACAAGATTAGTGATGAGGAAGCTGTTAGTCATGGTGTATCCCACAATAGCCCACAGCTTTACTGTCCCGGCTGCTCCACATCATTATATACACATTTAACAGAGACTAAAATAAATGTCAGATGACATTTTATGGGACCATTACATTAATTAGAAACATGATTTTAAACCGGGTGGAACATCTCTGATTTTTCTCCAGTCCACACCTATGTTTTTGCAATTCAAATATTAATTGCAATATGCAGATTCAGGGTAAGAATCACTTAATCCATATCATTTGAGGTCCCTATACATCTCTTTCAACTTCTAACCTGTCTATGTATAGTTTGATTGCTTCAGTCATGGTGTTTTATTTTGCTTGTTAATTTATTTTAATATTGTACACTAACATACAAATTTCTGTTTGCATTTTTTCCTAATGAAGTCGGTTTTGTTGAAGTCAGTGCATTCTAGTCTTCCATTATGTTGACTATGCATATAGATGATGACTAAAAGTAGTTTGAGGAAAATTAGTTTGAACTATCTGACTGCCTCACAATCTACTTTATGCTCTTGTTGCATATCCTCTTTGCTATGACGCTGTTTATTTCACAAACAAGATATACAGAATTTCTACAGAAAATGTGTAATAGATTTTATTTTACAAGTTGAGGTGACATTATAATTGTGTGTCCTTCTTAGAAACATTGGACATGCACTTTTATTTAATATACAAGCTTTTACCATAGCCACATTGACTTTAAATGTAGAAAGAAAAAAAAAAAAAATGTTAAATACGTTTTTGTTCTTCTTTTTATGAGTAATTATCAAAAATATATTACAAGGGGAAAAAGTAATTGTGCAAATGTTTTGGACATAACACAAAATAGCATTAGTTTTGTAAGCTATTCTGCATTCTCTAAAGTTAATGGCATCATTTCTTTAACCAAATCTTTAATCAAACAGCTCAAATTAAACAAGTGGTTGAAAATTCAAACCTATTTGCGGCATTAAGGCAGTTCCATCATTATGTGTTTTTTTGTAAAACCACAGGTTAATACTAAATTTTATTCAGTTTTTAGAAAATTATGAATCAGTTATGGAAACATTTTAAATAATATGCTGCAATTTAAATTGATTTCTTTTAATTGATTTCCTCTTTTTTTCTCACTCATATTTTATTTGCTTTCAAGAACATTAAAGAGTACTTCTAAATATAATAATCATAAACATGTTTTACTATTAACATTCTTGTAGTATGATAGACATGAGATGCTCAGTAAGTATGAAATGCCATCAGCACTTGGTTTTTGTAGAAAGAGAACATGTGTTTTAATTATTTTGGAAAATACGAGTCTCATGTTTGGAGGAATGAGCCAAATGACCCAAGTCAGATTTATAATACAAAATGGGTTATAAAAATAACTCCCTTACAAAGTAACTATTTTATAGTAGGGAATAAGTTAAATTTATCATCATTGTACCTTTAAAAAATAGAATAGGATGAGTCCTTTCTAGATAACTTGGAGAATCAAATTGCAGTAAAGGTCCCAAAAGAGGCATGTTTTGAAGAATCCTAAGTGCATAACTTCCTAAAAGCTGTTCCCAGACCTGTGCAGACAGGCGCATCTTTCATCAGCAGGGGATAATAACCAGACTGGTGCAAGATGGCGTCCCTCTGGAGAGCCCAAACTGATTGATTCAGGAAAATGTTTAAACAGATGATACCTGAGGGGACACAAATAAATTGTGGTGTGGGTTCTTATTTGTGGAAGGGATCAATACCATTCGAAATGAGTTTGGGACCCTGTGTGCCTTGTCTAGTGGTTTAATATAGAGTAGGTGAATTTATTTATTTATTTATTTATATATATATATATATATATATATAGTATATATATTTCCACTCCTCTGAGATTATGCCTGAAACTGTGTGTATGTGTTTTTTTTTTTGTTTTTTGTTTTTTGTTTTTTTGCTGAAAGATAGGACAGTAATGGATCAGATTACATCTTGCTGAAGTGGGCCGGCTGTTTTTATTTGCTTTGGCAAACAGCTAACATCTGCTATCCGTGTGCCCAGTTGAGGTTTTTTTTTGTTTTGTTTTTTACTTTCCGCTTTCTGTTTCTGTTCTGTATTTGCTAAGGAATTTCCATAAATGTATAATTAAAAGACAACTAAAAGGCGTTCAAATATTGTTGCAGATAAAATCTTTGAACAAACAAAGTGCATAATAACAAAAGTGGCTTTAGAAGTTAAGCATTATTTCAATTTGCATTTTTTAATCAGTTTCTTACACATGCACATTTTATTTGTTTTCAAGAACATTAAAGAGTACTTCTGAATATAATAAGCATAAGTGTGTTTTACTGTTAACATTGTTGTAGTATGATATAAATTAGATGCTCAGTAGGTACGAAATGCCATCAGCACTTTAGTGTACACTGGAGTATGGTTGTTTTGAAATTTGTTTCAATTATTTTGGAAAATATGTCTTTGGCCATTGAGTATATTTGAATTTCAATGTCTCATATTTAAGTGGCACATTTTAAAAAGTTTAGTTTTTTTTTTAATGCAGACGCATTGGCTGTAATAACAGCTGGGTCTGAGCTGACTTTGGTTTCACAAAAACACAAAGGTGTTACTTGAGCTTGAATTGCTTTAAGGTTTATTTATTTATTTTTCTTTAATGCAGGACTTTGTTTGGGTCAGCAAAGATAGGTTTTATTCACTTATCAGACAATTATGAATCAGGTCTTTAAATATTTTAAAGAATATGCAGCACTTTAAATGGACTTATTTTATGATGGAGGAAAAAATTAGACAATTTTCAATAATCACAGTGCTTCACTATATATAGATAAAAGCCAATCATTCCCTCTTTTCTCTTACTCATATTTTATTTGCATTTAGGAACTACATTAAAGAGTACTTCTGAATATAATAAGCGTTAACAAGTTTTACTATTTACATTCTTGTAGCAGCATGCTACAAGAAATGAGATGCTCAGTATGAAATGCCATCAGCACTTGAGTGTGGAGTATGGTTGTCGTAGAAAGAGAAGATTTGTTTTAATTATTTTGGAAAATACGAGTCTCATGTTTGGAGAATTCTGCCAAATGACCCAAATCAGATTTATAATCCAAACTAACTCCTTTACAAAGTAACTTTTTTATGGTAGGAAATAAGTGAAATTTATCGTAGTTGTACCCTTAAAAAAAAAGACAGAAAAGGTTGGGTCTGTTCTAGATAACCCGGAGAATCAAATTGCTGTAAAAGTCCCAAAAGAGGCATGTTTTGTGTATAACTTCCTAAAAGCTGTTCCCAGACCTGTGCAGACGGGCGCATCTTTCATCAGCAGGGGATAATAACCAGACTGGTGCGAGACGGCGTCCCCCTGGAGAGCCCACACTGATTGATTCAGGAAAATGTTTAAACAGATGATACCTGAGGGGACGCAAATAAATTGTGGTGTGGGTTCTTATTTGTGGAAGGGATCAATACCATTTGAAATGAGTTTGGGACCCTGTGTGCCTTGTCTAGTGGTTTAATATAGAGTAGGTGAAGTGTCTGCATCGGAGTCGGACAGACAGAGAGAGAGAGATAGAAAGTGCACTCAGACCCATCCTAAAGGGCACCAATCAAATCTGTGTTTTACAGCGAGTCAATCATCACCCGTGCTTTTATTTGAGACCGTAAGCTGCAGCCACTTATTTGAAGTTGCGGTATCAAAACTTTGTTCTCCTCTTAGGTGTAATCTGCTGCGATTTATGAACAAACAGGTTTCTGGTTGCTCAGAAGATTACATCTTGCTGAAGTGGGCCGGCTGTTTGTATTTGCTTTGGCAAACAGCTAACATCTGCTATCCGTGTGCCCAGTTGAGGTTTTTTTTTGTTTTGTTTTTTACTTTCCGCTTTCTGTTTCTGTTCTGTATTTGCTAAGGAATTTCCATAAATGTATAATTAAAAGACAACTAAAAGGCGTTCAAATATTGTTGCAGATAAAATCTTTGAACAAACAAAGTGCATAATAACAAAAGTGGCTTTAGAAGTTAAGCATTATTTCAATTTGCATTTTTTAATCAGTTTCTTACACATGCACATTTTATTTGTTTTCAAGAACATTAAAGAGTACTTCTGAATATAATAAGCATAAGTGTGTTTTACTGTTAACATTGTTGTAGTATGATATAAATTAGATGCTCAGTAGGTACGAAATGCCATCAGCACTTTAGTGTACACTGGAGTATGGTTGTTTTGAAATTTGTTTCAATTATTTTGGAAAATATGTCTTTGGCCATTGAGTATATTTGAATTTTAATGTCTCATATTTAAGTGGCACATTTTAAAAAGTTTAGTTTTTTTTTTAATGCAGACGCATTGGCTGTAATAACAGCTGGGTCTGAGCTGACTTTGGTTTCACAAAAACACAAAGGTGTTACTTGAGCTTGAATTGCTTTAAGGTTTATTTATTTATTTTTCTTTAATGCAGGACTTTGTTTGGGTCAGCAAAGATTATTAATTACATGATTTTTTTGCCATTTACAAATATGAATCACCCTAATTTACTTATTATTATTATTTTACTATCGACTAATTGTTTTGCTCTCTTTATTTGTTCATTACAGAAGGTATAAAAACCTTGTTCTCCTCTTAGGTGTAATCTGCTGCGATTTATGAACGCACAGGTTTCTGGCTGGTCAGAGTTCCTGCAATTTTTTATTTATTTATTTATTTATTTATTTATATAACACTGGAGTATGGTTGTTTTGAAATTTGTTTCAATTATTTTGGAAAATATGTCTTTGGCCATTGAGTATATTTGAATTTCAATGTCTCATATTTAAGTGGCACATTTTAAAAAGTTTAGTTTTTTTTTTAATGCAGACGCATTGGCTGTAATAACAGCTGGGGCTGAGCTGACTTTGGTTTCACAAAAACACAAAGGTGTTACTTGAGCTTGAATTGCTTTAAGGTTTATTTATTTATTTTTCTTTAATGCAGGACTTTGTTTGGGTCAGCAAAGATGATTAATTACATGATTTTTTTGCCATTTACAAATATGAATCACCCTAATTTACTTATTATTATTATTTTACTATCGACTAATTGTTTTGCTCTCTTTATTTGTTCATTACAGAAATGCAGCTCTGTTTGTCAACAAAGCAGTCTGACCATTAAGCACAGCCTGAGAGGAAATGCAAGAGAAGAGGTGAGCACTCATTCTTACAAAACCTTGAAGACATACTTGTTTTTGTTTTTGTTTTTTATTGTTGTTGTTATTTTTATTTTTTTCTAATACCACTTTAATGGTCTGATGTAGCCTGCATGTTGTCAAACAAATAAAGACAGTGCTGATTTTTTTTATAACCAGACATTATCCTTTCCTCGTGTAGAAGTGGGACAAATTTTAGTTGAAAAGTTGGTGTCAAATTTTGTGACTTAGGTTGTCTTCAGTGCTTATAGTGCGCTCCAGGGTTGTTCCCTCTCTCACACACATTCAGACATGATGAGTATCAATAATTCATAGGGACTCGTGCTGACCCTGCCTGTTGTGACCTCTGTCATGTCCTGCCTGCTGCTACTTTATAAATAAACATCTGTTCATGCCGGGATTCCGACTGTCGCTCATACAGGATGTGTGTGCGCACGCGCGCGCGTGTGTGTGTGTGCATACAGCAGCCTCTCGTTTGAAAGCCCACCATATTCCCTGTACAGTGCACTTTTGTTTCAGCTGAGCTTAATAAAGAGCTTTCATAACTTAAACTTGCAAGGTACTTTTTGAATTGTCTTTGATCTTTTGAAATAAAAGAATTTGATTTCAGGATATTCCAAGTTTCAGATCTGAAAACTCTGTCCATTAAGGCTAAGCTGCAAAAACAGCTAGGAAAACATTGATATCCTCATTTAGTATTTTACAATTACTACACTATCACTACAAGGTCACACTTTCAATAAATCTCCTTCTCACTGGTGCCTGTGTGCTTTTTAAGTTTATGTCCAATCTAAAGTGTTCTCTCATATTCTTAAATGACACACAATGTCATCTGTACAGTATGATGCAAATGAACACATGGCCAGAGTACTATGTAAGCTCACAGCCAATCATAATTTTTTTTCTATAAAACAACAGTTTTAATTGCAATTATAATTAAGTGTAATCTAAGACTCAGGGGGGAAAAGTAAAGTTAATGTTAAGTAATCACACCTGCAACACATCCAAAAAATTAATAAATACAATAAATACGAAAATTCTAGACCTGAACATGTATGCTCAGTTGCCAGACATTTCAGTTCTCAGTTTTCCTAAGCCTCATTTTAATTTCTTGTTTATTGACAGAGCAAAGTTGCACAAAAATATGTAAAATGATGTCTGTGTGTGTATAAAAGGCAGCTTTATTTAGTATCTTCTTCTTTGGTCAAACTTTACAAGGCACTTCATCTAATGAAAGTTTACTGTCTAATGTTCACTTAATTATTCTATCAAGAAATTTATTCAGTTAAATTAACAGAAAGAAATGTATACATTAACTACACAATAAGTTAATTCATTTTGAAAACAATTCCACATCTGCAGTTTTTTTTAGACCTCTACACACCATAGTTCTTTAAAAGCTTGTAAAATCTCCGTACATCCTCAATGTTCTGTGAGCAGAGTTAATCAAGTCTTGTAAATCACGTCCACGGGCACTTAGAACATTAGGCATGCAGAGGCAGTCACCCTTGTGCAATTAATGGCAATTAAAGTTATACTTTTATTATGTCTTCTACTTGCACTACAAAGGAGTCATTGCTTTTTTACAGCTTTTAAGTCGTTAGCTGTCTTTTTACAGTGACCCACTAGTTATGAAAACACGTTTTCAGGGGTCTACATGCACATTACTGTAATGGATTAATAGCCAGTGCTTGGTCAGCAGCCAAATGGCTTTCCTTTCTTCAGCATTTTATTTATATTCATTTTTTCAGAGGAATTCCTCACAATGGTTTAGGTTTCCCAGGGTTCCCTGCATACACCTCTAACTGAGCTTTCTAAATGTACTGAGAAGAGTCAGTACTGTCTAAAAGACGAGACTCAGCACTGGACTTGCGTTTGAGAATCTCTGTTTTTTAATTAGAAATACTGTGTCTGCTCTCTGCGGCCTACATTTTCTACAGTCTTCTTTTTCTTTTTTCTTTTTCTTTTTAGGCTGGTTAATTTGATGCTAATTTAATGTGGTTAATTTTTAAAATGCAATTAATCGTGCCCCCTGACCCATGTGTAAAATATATGATAAGGGATTTTCTCCAGATTGAAGTACCACATTAATGTTTTTGTAGGTACACAGTCAGTACAGCCCACAGACATGGCAAACTATTCTTACAGAAAGCAGGCTTTAACCTTGATGTTTTCTCTCGTTCTTGCTCTGGACTTGTCTCATAAGGTGACTCCAGAACTAATGTCCGTTCATGTCTTTTCATTCACTGTTTATCCATAGCCAGGGTTTTATTTTCCATTCACAATTTTATTCTCTTCTTAGCACTCTGTGGATTATTATTTTCATTGACACTTTTAATAATTAGGGTAAAAATGCGGAAGTTTAATTAAATTTGTAATTTTGTGCTGAACTTTTAATATTAAAAATCAAAAATAAGTAGACAACATTCACAAAACTGTTAATGAATAAAATACATAAAACAATAAATAAAGAAAGAAATTGTATTATAAAATGGTTAACAGGGTTACAAATTAAACCTAATGAAATTATCACTCATTAGGAGGACCAAATGACGGGTTATAGTTATTGATAAACTAACTAACATTTCCCAAACAAACAAATAAAATTATTATATTATATTATATTATATTATATTATATTATATTATATTATATTATATTACAATAACTGTCCAAGCAGCCTTAATAAAATACTTATTTTCTGGTTTCCTCGGGTTCTTTTTACCATAATTATTCTGGCAGCTCCATAACACCATTTCAAATTTGTTTGTTTTGATAGTCAGTGGAACAATTACAGATGGGTCTGGAAGTTAGTGTTTCCTAACTCAATCTCTCTCTGTTTGCCTGTTTCTTTCATTTGGATTGAGGCAGCCTCCACCTCTTTTAGTCACGCAAATATAGTGAATCAAATGGATTAGGATGAGGCAGCTGGGCTTCCATGTGTGTGACCAGCTACCTGAATTGAGACATCTGCTTTGGAGACAGTTTGATGGGAGATGAAACACATAGCAATAGGTGCTTGAACGTGATAGTGCTTTTCATTTAATCTTTGAGCTACTCACACAAGAAATGCAGCACAGCAATGCTTTTTTTTCTTGTTGCTTTTTGCTTGTATGGGTTTACAGTATATTGTCTTAAAACAAAGAGCTGTTATTTTTGATTGAATACAAATATGTCACTAAAAATCAAAGTATACTCCAGCATACAGTTTTGTCTGTGTGTGTGTGTATGAATGTACATTTGCAAAGCCTTTTTTCTTTACACAGTGCTGACAGTGCAGTTCTGTGTTGGTGGAGAGTTTATTGTTGCAGACTATTGAATAGAGACACAGTTTTAGGGAAAGATAATTGCTCAGCTCTTCCCCTGAGAGGAGCGAGAAATGCACAGAGATGGAAAGAGTGAGTACGAAGTGAAATATAATAGACTTTGGCCAGCGGTTCCTTCTTAGGTTGAGCATGTTATATGTGTTCCCAGCAAGGACACATGTTGCTGTAAACTTACTGCTTCAATAAAGATTCCCTGCAAACAATCACAATTGTTTCCCACTTTCCACAGACATTTGTCTCCTTTTAAAACACTGTGTTGGGGATTGAGGCACAATATTCCTGAATTCATCACAAATCTCTTGCTGACAGTCACGTACAGTTTTATTAGCAATAGGAGGGCAGGTGCTGGTGTGTGAGCACTTTCATCTCCTATCCAAAAACACCTTCAGCCCCTTTAAATGATGTGCGCTGTCAGCAGCCTATTGATTTTATATTGCAGATATGAAGTCTTCAGGTGTTCAAGGTTGACAAGGACGACTGTGAGCTGCCAAGTTCAATATTAGTCAACACATCATCAAAGGGTGCGCTGCCTCATCAGCCAATCACAGTGCTGTTTCAGGAGGCACTTTGCAGGAGTGAAATAAAATACATCTTTAAAAGTTTAAAATTTTAGTTCCGAGCAAAATACATTCCCAGTCATTTCAGAGAGAGAGGAAGCAATGACACTCAAGCTGGTGAAAAACTGTTTTTGGCGTAAGCATGTAAAATTGGCGTCTATTGTATATGCCAGTGGTCGAGTGGAAAAATTGAAAAAGCTTCAAGAAAATGGCTGGTTTGTCAGGGACGGTTTAGAGTGGCATCTGTAAAAAGGTGAAACAAATATCGTCCTTGACACAATGCGAACAATCATTCCTGTAAACTCAGTGTCACACCGAGCACCAGTTCTGAAGCATTTCTAGCACTGACATTTGCACAGACTTAAAATTGTGTTATACTACTCTTGCTTTATTTCTGGATTTATATTAATTTATGACTTTTTTGAGCTGAGAGAAAAAAAAACAAAAAACAAACAGCACCTCTGCTGAAGTGGAGTTAGGTTTTGATCCCTCATCCTACATGTACAGAAGAGGAAAAAAGAAACATAAACATGAAAAAAAAAAAAAACAGTTGTGCACAAAATCATCTATGTTGTGAATGCAAAGTCGAAGAATGTCAGCATCCATGTGAGGGACTTGACTTTGTTTTTGACGTTTCAGGTGTTTTTTCTGCAGATTATTGAATGAACGCATGGGTATGTTCGACAAGATGACAAGATGTAATGAGTCCTACATGTACGACGTGGAAAGAAAGGTGCAACAAACAGGCAAAGTGGGTTTGTTAGCAGCCTGGGTTTTGTCACAGGGTGGGTGCTGACAGAGTGTCTGGGTTGCGTGGCTGAATTGACGATGGTGACGCATCATTAGCTTAGTGGGGTGAAATAATAGCGTGCGCCGCTGTTCCTTCAGCTTTGTTTAGCGTAGCGTCCTAGCCTCCCGGGATGCAACATGGAGAAATAGGTGTTTTCTCTCTCTACCGAGCGAATGTTTGCAGCCCTAACAAGACACCCAGGAATAGGAGTTTTATACGCAGCACAAGCCAAGCACATTCCCGGGGCCCAGAGAGCTTCAGTGGCTCCTATTTGCTCCCCTGACACCGCGATTGATGCTCCAGTTACTTTCCTTCTCTTGAAACCTCTTACAGGAACAGCTGTCCCTGTATGAGCTTTATTTCCTTAAAACTAGTTCAAAAACACAAACGTGGCCTTAAGTCATTTAAATAGCCTTAAATTGCTACCAAACAAGTTTGTTTGACACTCATTTGCTTCATTCATAGTGAAATAATCAATTATAGTGGCTCTAGATATGAAACTAGGCTTAAACTGGGAATATAATATGTGCACAAAAGGCCTGTATGGGTTGCCTGTTATTCTTTTTATGTATTTAATTTGCAGCACAGGCTCACTGGAAATATGTGCCTGTGGTAACATATCTGCAAAATGATATTACATTCCTGTAAGCATGTTTGCTACACTTTCAAAGTGAAATGTCTAGCGCAAAAAGCTTGTTCAGTTTTATCCTAAACGGATGAACGCAAATCTGGCAATGTTTAACGTTGGTTATTATATGCAACATGGCATTTCAGAAATGAAATGTCTGATGAGTGACACTAAAGTGTTAATACTTTATCGTGTTTGAAGATAAATACCATCTACTCTAGACCCTACTTTAAACCTAACCGGTAGTGATAACAAAAGCAAACATGAGATAAAACACAAATGCGACTCATGTTTCACTCATACCTGAGTGCTCTACATCAGCATTTTCCAACCTTTTTTTTTTTTTTCAGTCACGGCACCCTTTCAGATTTTTCAAAAATGTATGGCACCCTACACAAATACTACTGCTCTACAGGCCCCGCAGTCTACCCGCTCTGGACTGCTACATGAGGATGAAGCTGATGGTTCAGAAGCATCTTAAGAGCACTCTATGTACTTATTTGATGCCATAGTAAAAACTATAGCTTAACTAATAAAGTTGAAACATTATAACAGACAAGTGAACAGTCAGTAATAAAATAAGAACAAACACAAACATTTCAAGCTTAGATAAATACAACAGAACAAAGTTAATAATAAAATAAGGTCTCCCTTACCAAAAAGTAGTATACTTCAAGTTTATTTTAGTAAGTATACTTAAGTAAAGTTCAAATATATTTTTAAGTATGCTTTATGTAGTAAGTATACAAATATCAGTGTACTAGTAGTATACTTGTAAGTGTACTATTTCAATACTCCTTGGGACTAAATTGGCCCACTTTCTAGTATATAAAAGTATACTTTTAAGTATACTTTAAGTATAACAGTAGTAAACTTTGAGTACACAACTAGTTTACATCAAAATGTTTAACTTGTACTGCAACTATACTAAAAGTGAACTTATAGCAATTCGTCGGTCATCCGACGTGACGTCTCCGTTCCCTCCTTCAGGGAACGAGGGTTACCATACGTAACCGAGACGTTCCCTATCAATACTTCACTCGTATTGCGTCTGCTAAGACGCTTTGGGGAAAACTCCTTTTTTTCCGAATACTGAAGCCTTTTTCAATCACGCAGTTTAACTGCACGGCCATTGGTTCATGCAGTGTATTAAAAATGAACCAATGGCTCAGCAGCGGAGTTGCACATAGGATCCTCAGATTTCTTCTCCTTCAGCGACGACTACGAGATCTTCGCACTACGAGACTCGAAGCCTTCGCTGTGAACAAGCCTTGCAGAGGATCAAGACCCCTCTCTGCTCGGCTGACTTCGCCGCTCTTTAGCTGCCTTCGGCGTCTGCAGCAGCGTGGTCTTCCGGTCCCCTGCCGCTATCCGGTGACTATAAAGAGCAAATTTCTGAGCAAATTTCCGGCGTTGTTGCAAATGCTACTGTCACTAGTGCAGGGCTCCCCTGCACGCCGCTGATGGTCACGGTGAGTGCATTTCATGCTTGGGCACCGCCCACGCTGAAGCTGCACTGACCAAGACGGAATGTCCTCATTGCGAGGATATGAGTCTCTCCTCTCTGCACTCGCGGATAGCTTTCTTTTCAGAAAGCGACTCCGCCCCTCGTGCCCTCCCGCTTTCTTCCTCCCAGGAATCTGTGAGGAAAAAGCAGCGGGGCAGAGGATCTTAGTGCTCGGCGACGAGTGAGCCCACGCTGGCTGAGCCCCCGCGTGCCTCACTCTCTCCACATAGAGAGGCTTCCCTCGTCCTCTTCTCTCACCCGGACCAGCATCCCTCTGTGGCTGCGAGCAATCTGGTTTTGTTCGGTGGGAGCGAGTGTGATGCCATGGATGGACGACAGTGTGTCTCTGGCTGCCTCAGATGCGGAGGAGCTGTTGGGCTCGTCTTTCGACCCCGCCTCCCTGCCATCTGCAGAGCCCAGCGCTGCCTGTACAGGCATGGACGCCGAGCTTTTCCGTGTTCTGTCTAAGGCTGTCCAAGAGCTGGGTTTGAATTGGTGTCCGCCGGAGGAGCCCACCCGCAGCCGCCTGGATGAATGGTTCTTGCCGGGGCTCCGTCAAGCCCCTCGACAACGAGCTTCTCCATTCTTCCC
>NW_015539864.1:29123-31307 GCF_001515605.1 Sinocyclocheilus anshuiensis
TAAGTCGTTGGAGGCTTCAGATGCGGAGGAGCTGTCGGGCTCGTACGTCGACCCCGCCCCCTTGCCAGCTGCACAACCCAGCACAGCCAGCACGGGCATGGACGCCGAGCTTTTCCGCGTCCTGTCTAAAGCTGTGGAGGAGCTGGGTTTGGAGTGGTCTCCGCCGGAGGAGCCCACCCGCAGCCGCCTGGATGAATGGTTCTTGCCGGGGCGCCGTCAAGCCCCTCGACAACGAGCTTCTCCATTCTTTCCAGAAGTCCATGACGAGATCACCAGATCTTGGCGCGCCCCCTACTTGGCCCGCCTGCGTATCTCCTTGTAGGGAATTTAACTCTTTTATTTTAGCTCTTTTCAGAGGGGGAATGAAATCTGAAGATTCAAAATCACCCTGATTGAACTGATTCCAAATTTGATAGTTTACACTCGTCCAGCGAGCCACACACACACACACACACACATACACACAAAAGGTTTAGGAAATGAGTTGCTGCGTTTGTATGAAGTTCCCAAAGTTCTAATACTCGTTTTCTACGAGTTCTTTAAATTCAACCTGAGAAAACTCAGAAAAGCAGAGAGACTTGGCTTATGTTTACTGCTTAAACTCAATTCACCAGTTCAGCAAGAGATGAAAACCTCGCTTGTTTCCTTGCGTTTTGGTGACAGCTGACAACAGGCTTCCTGGATGGTTACTTGAGGGAATCCCGGGGCTACGGATTGGCTGCTGACGCGGTCGATGTATGACGTATTTCTGGGGATGCCCTCCGGCGATTGGTTGGTTTCCTTGTGACGTGACGACGTGCTGAAAGTTCGCGTTTGCGAAGACTAAGTTTTGAAGTTTTCTGCAGTCACGAAGTTTGACGAAGTTTTGGAGTTCTGGAGGATCACTAGCCTGATGTTGATGGCTGTAAGCGCTTTGTAGCGCAATCAATAAGGCGGAAAAGCCAAAGATCCGGAGAGAGCGAGCAAGCCACGATGGCTTTGTGTCCAGTTTTAAGCAGGCTGATTTTGGTCCATCCCATGGCGCTTGTTCCAATCAGATATTGGCTGCGGGGCTTAGCCACATCCCATACTGTTCCTTTATCATGCATGAATCACATGCTTCCCGTGGGGAGTATTTCTGCAAGTTTTAATAACTTCTTATAAAGTGTCGTACAACACACACTGTTCAAAATAACACATTTTCATCCATACTAAGTTCTATGTTTCTTTGTCTGTGACAGGAGAAACGTGCGTTTTTCTGGAATGTAGAGAAAGGGGGGAGGACAGAGAAAGTCCTGAGGTCCATAAAAGTCACGCGGTGGTTTGCTGAGTTTGATTGAACCACGTTATCACTGTTCTTTAGATCCGTTGTTTTGGCAGGCCTGAGGGTATCAGTTAATTTACTCGTCCTTTTCCTGTTGGATATAATAGTGCCATACATTGTGCGATCACGAGGTATCTCTGAACTATACGTTGTGAAAGAACTTTTTAGTCCTTGATACAAAAGATCTCTGTTGTCTCCTGATTGGATTAGTTTTTCATCACTTTCTTCTGAGGAGATAACGACACGGGTTGACAGGAAGTCGACCCAGAATATTGATGCCATGTGATGGGGTGATTAGTTGAGACCTCATGATGGTTGAGAGGGGGGGAGATATTTAGATTCTCCTGGAATATGTCTGTGCCATAGTTCACGTGGTGAATCCATAGTTTATTTGGGTCTGTGTTCTCGGACAGAGATCCTACATCCTCTTCGTCTGCCCTCAAAACAGTCGATGGCGCCGAAGAAAAGGGGTATGACAAATTGCCTCCCCTGGATGAGTCAGTGGCCGCGCATCTCTGCCCGCCCACGGCCATCGGCTGGAAGGTAAAGGCCGCCCACCCGTCCAAGCCGTTGAGGACGACTTCAGCGCTCGCTGGAAGGGCCTACTCGTCTGCTGGACAAGCAGCCTCTGCGCTTCACTCCATGGCGGTCCTCCAGGTCCTTCAGGCCAAACTTCTCCAGAGAATGGACGAGTCTGGACCGGACCCTGCGGCTTTCAAAGAGCTACTCATTGCGACCGACCTGGCTTTACGCACCACAAAGATGACTGCTCAGGTGATCGGTAGATCCATGGCCAGACTTGTGGTGCTTGAGCGCCACCTATGGTTGACCCTCACGGAGATCAAGGATGCGGATAAGGTCCCCTTCCTCGACTTTCCGGT
>NW_015539864.1:31521-35289 GCF_001515605.1 Sinocyclocheilus anshuiensis
CCTCGACGCTCCGGTCTCCCCCGCTGGCCTGTTTGGACCTGCGGTCGAAGGGTTCGCAGAGCGCTTCACTGCTGCACAGAAGTCGTCCCAGGCGATGCAACAATTCTTGCCAAAACGCTCCAGCTGTGCGGTTGCCGCCAGTCGCCCCAAGACCAGTGGTGTATAAAGTACCTGAAAGCCATACTCAAGTAAAAGTACAGATATCTTACCAGAAAATGACTTTGGTAGAAGTTGAAGTCACCGTTTAGAATATTACTTGAGTAAAAGTCTTAAAGTATTTGATATTTATTGTACTTAAGTATGAAAAGTTTTTTTTTTAATCTTAAACATACTTAAGTATTGAAAGTAAAAGTACAAGTAAATGCAAAATGGAAAAGAAGCTACAGGTGAATAAATAATGTTTTGTTTTTAACATAAAACGTTGAACACTGTTATTTGAAATGATGTTAAAACATGAAAAAAATAGTCGAAATGTAAAATTAAACCACCAGTAGGTGACAGCAAGTGACTGACAAATGACTGAGTCATTGAGCTTCAACAGATTCATTCAAACCGCTGATACATTCAGGAACAAAGCATTTGACTTTGTAAATGAGTGAATCACTGAATCATTTATTCAACCGATTCATTCAAAAAGCTGATTCATTCAACAAGTAAACACCATTGCTCAGAGACGCAAAACAGTGCTGTGATCTTTGTTTGGAACTATTTTCGTTGGCAAAATTGAGCAAAAACAAGCAATATTATGTCTAAAATGTAAGTCACGTAATGCTTTACTGAACTTGTACTGAAAACGGTACTCTTTGTGTGATATAGATTAATCAACTTTTTAACGAATCGGTTGAATAAATGATTCAGTGATTCACTCATTAACACAGTCAAATGCTTTGTTCCTGAGTGTATCAGCGGTTTGAATGAATGCAGCAGCTGTCTCAGGTGGCTGGTCTCAGATGATCTTGGAGGTGAAGATGCTGGATGTGGAGGTCCTGGGCTGGTGTGGTTACACGTGGTCTGCAGTTGTGAGGCTGGTTGGATGTACTGCCAAATTGTCTGAAACGACTTTGGAGATGGCTTATGGTAGAGAAATGAACATTCAATTCATGGCCAACAGCTACACAAATCTGTCTAAATCGGTGTTAGTGAGCACTTCTACTTTGCCGAGACAATCCATCCACCTCACAGGTGTGGCATATCAAGATGCTGATTAGACAGCATGATTATTGCACAGGTGTGCCTTAGGCTGGCCACAATAAAAGGCCACTCTAAAAGGTTCAGTTTTACTATATTGGGGGGTCCGAAAACTAGTCAGTATCTGGTGTGACCACCATTGTGCTTTGGTGATATACTCGATAATGTCAGATCGCACATCATTTCAACAACACTTACCATATTATTTAATAGCTGCTCGCATTAAATTCAAGGCATTAATGTTTGCCTACAAAACCACCACTGGCTCTGCACCCATTTACCTAAATTCATTACTTCAGACTTATGTGCCTCTAGAAGCTTGCATTCTGCAAGTGAACGTCGCTTTATTGTTCATCCCAAAGAGGCACAAAATTACTTTCACAGACTTTTACATTAACTGTTCCCTCCTGGTGGAATGACCTGAGCAGCTGAGTCCTTAGCCATCTTCAAGAAATGACTAAAAACACATCTGTTCCACCTTTATTTGACCCTCTAACTCTATTCTGTTTTAATTCCACTTTATCTACATTTGTCTTATTTTTTTTTTATTTATTTATATTTTTCTATTCTATTTTGTCTATTCTATCTACTTGTTTTTCTTTGTGTGTGTGTGTGTATATCGTAGATGCATATCGCAGACCCCAGACTCGACTTGAGTGGAAAATGAAATCACCCGCGGGTGCGCGCCGTTGTTTGCACATGAGCAAAGGTGTTTTTAGGAGTCTAACTTGCAAACGCCAGACCACTGATTCGTCAAACCTGCTTTCCTGCAGTCCTTGTTCTTCTGACTTCTGACTATTTTGTAGTAAGTAATGAATATGCTTCGGGGAAATGTATCAGAGTAAAAGTATACATTTTAATTAGGAAATGTAGTGGAGTAAAAGTTGGCTGAAATATAAAAACTCAAGTAAAGTACAGATACTCCCAAGTAGTGCTGGACCCGGCGCCTCCAGTGTCAACCTGATCCGTGGGGCAGGAAGAGGAGGGGGAAAAGTCTCACCATCGCCAGACCACTTTTGTGCCTCCAAGCACCCCATTCACTTCCGGGTGCTGATGGCAATGTGTTTGTGGTGAATACTGTTGTGAACCCCGGGCCCGTTCAGTTAGCACCCGCACAACTTATCGCCGTTATAGCGAGAAAAATAAAACACAAACATTTTCAAAAAGAGAGCAAATTTCCTCTTCCTCTTATCACGAGTGTTGGGTCCCCGCATGGCGGCCTGTCGCTCAAACCAACCCAACCCAACCCCTTGCCACACGGGCCGAGGCCTGGCGGGCCATCCCCGGGGTGTCAAAGTGGGTTCTGGGGATAATAGAACGAGGTTATTCACTTAAATTCGCTCGAAGACCTCCGCGATTCTGCGGCGTGGTCTCCACCTCGGTTCAGAGCGAGGATGCACATGTCCTACGAGTTGATGAATTTGCTGCCAAAAGGAGCCATAGAAATGGTTCCCCCAGCTCAGAGCCAGTCAGGCTTCTACAGCCATTATTTCCTCGTCCCCAAAAAGGATGGCAGCCTAAGGCCCATCCTCGATCTCAGACACCTGAACCGCGCCCTCATGAGACGGCCATTCAGGATGATTACATTGAAGCAGATCCTCTTGCAAGTGTGCCCAGGGGACTGGTTCTTTTTGCTGGATCTGAAAGATGCCTACATTCACATCCAGATAGCCCCCCACCACAGGCGATTCTTGAGATTTGCATATCAGTACACGATCCTTCCCTTCGGACTGTCCCTAGCTCCTCGCACTTTTACGAAGTGCATGGATGCGGCTCTTTCCCCGCTGAGACAGATGGGAATCCGTATCCTGAATTATCTCGACGACTGGCTCATAGGGTTGGGTACCAAAACCCGGTACCAATATGGCACCGGTACCTATGTAACCAGTATGTACTAACGCTGTCCCCCAGCCAACGGATATTGTTCCTGGGAACAGTTCTCGATTCAGCCCGAATGAGGGCGGTAGTCACGCCATATCGTGAACTGGCTATTCGGCAGCTCGCGGCCTCATTCGAAATTGGAGCCCTTCGCCCTCTCAAGGCGTTTCAGAAGATGTTGGGCCTCATGGCCTCTGCGTCTCCAGTACTTCAGCTGGGCCTGCTTCGTATGCGGTCCCTTCAGTACTGGCTGAAACCATGAGTTCCGTCCCACGCCTGGCGCCATGGACGCATGCGTGTCAAGGTGAGCCGGGCCTGCGTAGCAGCCCTGGCCTCGCACTCTCAAGGCATTTCAGAAGATGTTGGGCCTCATGGCCTCAGTGTCTCCAGTAATTCAGCTGGGCCTGCTTCGCATGCGGCCCCTTCAGTACTGGCTGAAACCACGAGTTCCGTCCCATGCCTGGCGCCATGGACGCATGTGTGTCAAGGTGACACCGGCACCGCACATGAAAAATTATTTCCCGACTGAGAAAACGCACGTGAACTCGAGTCAGATATCTCTAATAATACAAATCCAACAAATCTTTGTAAACGCGAGTGTCCATGTTGTTTTCACATTCCGGCTTAAGCACAACTCGGGAAATGAGAGCATCCGAGGAGCGTGTGAATGCAGTAATTACACTTGCTCTGATGGCAGCAGGT
>NW_015539864.1:35578-77137 GCF_001515605.1 Sinocyclocheilus anshuiensis
TGAGCCGGGCCTGCGTAGCAGCTCTGGCCCCTTGGAAAGACTCTCAGTGGATGGATCGGGGCATGACCCCGGGTATGGTCTGCAGAAGGAAGGTAGTCTTGACAGACGCTTCCAACACGGGTTGGGGAGCTCTGTGTGATGGCTTTTGGACATTGGTCGAAAGAGGAGAGTCGGCTTCACATCAGCTGCCTGGAAATGTTGGCAGTATGTTTGGGCCTTTGCACCTTTCTGCCAGACATAAGGGGACACCACGTGCTAGTCCGCTCAGACAGGATGAAAGTGGTGTCATATATAAATCGCCAGGGCGGTCTCTCCTCAAAGCGCCTCTTCATTCTGGTAGAGCGCCTCCTGGAATGGGCTCAGCTAAACTTGCATTCGCTAAGAGCAGCACATGTGCCGGGCAGGTTGAACCAGGGAGCAGACAGGCTATCCCGGAGCAACGTCATCCCTTGGAAAGATCCTCGTTGGATGGAACGGGGCGTGCCCCTGGGAATGGTCTGCAGAAGGAAGGTAGTCTCGACAGACGCCTCCAACACGGATTGGGGAGCGCTGTGCGATGGCAAGCCAGCTTTCGGCCACTGGTCGAAAGAGGAAGGCCGGCTTGACATCAACTGCCTGGAAATGCGGGCAGTGTGTCTGGGCCTTCGAACCTTTCTGCCAGACCTAAGGGGATACCACGTCTTAGTCCACTCGGACAGCAAGACAGTAGTGTCCTATATAAATCGCCAGGGCGGTCTCTCCTCAAAGCGCCTCTTCATTCTGGTAGAGCGCCTCCTGGAATAGACTCAGCTATACTTGCGTTCGCTAAGAGCAGCGCATGTGCTAGGCAGGTTGAACCAGGGAGCGGACATGCTATCCCGGAGCATTGTCCCCTCAGAAGAGTGGATGCTTCACCCACATATGGTTCAAAGAATCTGGGAGATCTTCGGGAAGGCAGAGGTCGACCTCTTCGCCTCAGAAGACAACTCTCACTGCCCAATTTACTTTTCGAAGGACAAGGATGCATTGGCCCACGATTGGCCCAACCTCCTCCTTTACGCTTTTCCCCCGATTGCCCTGATCCCACAGGTAATCAGGCGAATCAAGGAGCGGAAACACAAGGTTCTGTTGGTGGCCTCACTCTGGAGGACCCAACACTGGTTCGCTGAGCTGTCTCAGCTGCTTCTAGCAGCCCCGTGTCCCATCCCCCTGAGACGAGACCTCCTCTCTCAGGCGAACAGAACGATATGGTACCCCCAGCCCGAGCTGTGGGCTCTGCACCTCTGGCCTCTCGATGGGAGCCTGCGGACCTCCCTGAGAGCGTGCTAACACACAATATCTCAGGCTATAGCACCTTCTACAAGGCGGCTCTATGCCCTTAAATGGTCTGTCTTCTCCGCCTGGTGTATGGCCCGCGGCGCAGACCCAATTTTCTGCGACATATCTCTGATATTGTCCTTCCTGCAGAAGCTGTTGGATAAGGGTCGTTCCCCTTCCACGCTCAAGGTCTATGTAGCAGCCATAGCAGCCTCACATGATCCTATAGCTGGCCAGTCGGTGGGCAGGAACAACCTAGTTGTTCGCTTTTTGAAAGGATCTAGGAGGCTCAACCCGCCTCGCCCTGTCACCGTCCCTACATGGGACCTTCCCACGGTGTTGAGGGCTCTGAAGAGCCCTCCTTTCGAGCCGCTACAGTCCATTGACCTTCGTCCCCTGACGTTAAAAACTGCTCTGCTACTGCCGTTAGCATCGGTAAAGCATATGGGTGATCTGCAGGCACTCTCGGTGAGCTCTACCTGCCTCGAATTCGGGCCCAACGACTCCAAGGTCGTCCTGAAGCCGAGGCATGGTTATGTACTTAAAGTGCTCTCGACTCCGTTCAGAGCACAAGTGATAGCTCTTTCGGCGCTGAAAATGGGGGGCAATTATCCTCTTAGGTGCCTCTTCTCGGGGGGATTTTTTTAATTTGAGGGGTGGAAGGGCGCATTTATTTATTTATTTATTTTACATTTTTTTCAAAAATGTATAATTATCTCACCTAAATGTTTGATCATGCAGTGCATTTTTGTTTTTACAATGGGGAAATTGTTGCACAATAGCTTACACACAGCACAAGCCTGATTTTGTGAGCTGTATGTGAGGCGGCCTCATGCCATGTTCACACATACTCCATTTGCAGTGCGTATGCAGTCCATGTGCGGTATGTAAGCAGTGCAGAAGCAGCACAGACTCCTTGTGCTTTCACACAGGAGTCTGCTACATATGGACTGGCTGTTTACCACAAACACTACATTTATCCCTTTTGATTTCATATCTAAACGTTGTTACTGAAAATGCTTTTTGAGCATTGTGATTCTCTTTTTACACAGTACAGTAATACAATATTTTATAGATGTGTTTAAATGCAAAAAAAGCAAGAGTATGTGTGAACCTGCCGTTATGTGTGCACTTTGAGTGTGCATGAGTGCACCATCTCTAGGAGAGCGCGCGAGTGCTGAATGATTTAAATACTGGCAAGAATTAAAAATAAATTAAAATTATAAACTTTAGTGACGATGCAACACTGCCTCAATTGAGCAAGTGACAGTTTAGCATTTAGAGAGGGAAAGAGAGAGCGAGCATGGTGATTTACTTACGCTGTTTGTGAAATTACGTCTCACAGAAGGTTTTCAGATTACTTTGTAAGTTATTTACTGAAGAAATATGAATTGTACCTCACCTCACCATCAGCATTATAATTATTTTACCCGCGCCGGACAGATATTGAGACGGTGCGCTGCATGTCATGCCAAACCTCTCACAGCAGGTGTGTCGTCAGCTTGAGATCGGTTTATGAGATCGGTCTTTATAGAGACCGCCGATCAAACTTCCCCAAGCCATTATCGGCCGATAGCGATCGGTAGCCGATCAATCAGAGCACCCCTAGTCTGTATGGATCAGACTTTTTTACACGGCACCCCTGCTCTCTCCAGATGGCACCCCAGTTGGGAAACACTGTCCTACATCACAAGTGAAGTGCAGTACCAAGTGAGCTACCGAGCAAGTTTGCTACTTCAGAAAAGCCAAACAATATGGAGCTAGTTATGTCATGAAAATGTATTGGGTTACAAATCATGTGTTATGGTAAAAGTGTTTTGAGGTCATAATACAATATTGTGCAAGAACACCACCCGAAAATAAGTCTTTATTAATCCATAGTCTGCCCCATAATCATAATTTGTGTGAAACAAATTTTTGTTGATGTTTTACAGCCCCTAGTGTTCATTTCAGCTGGAAACTGTTGTTTTTTCATTCTCAATTTTTTTTTATTGGAAATAATAATATCACTAATCATTGATTCTTGACACTAATCCTCCAAGACAACCTCTTACTCACAAAGGCTCAAACACTGTGAGATACAATTATATGCACTTCCTAATACTTATAGAGAAGTATAGAGAAGCAGTTTGAACAGATACTGTGCTTTGAGATGTTTAAGGTGAGAGCTAATCTGTGAGTGAGTGTGTGTGTGTGTGTGTGTGTGTGTGTGTACAGGTATAGATGGTTTATGAGGACGCAAATGTGTATAAGGACATGGGTACTACAACGTAAACATGGTTTATGAGGACACTTCCTGTGTCCCCGTAAAACAAAAGGCTTAAAAAACATACAAAACGGTGTTTTATGAAATTCAAAATCTGGCAGCAGTTTCCTGTGAGGGGTAGGTTTAGGGGTAGGGTTGGTGTAGGGCAATAGAAAATACAGTTTGTACAGTATAAAAACCATTACGCCTATGGAGAGTCCCCGTAAACCACAAATACAAGTATGTGTGTGTGTGTGTGTGTGTGTGTGTTGACAGTGTCACTGTCAGCTGAGGGATGATTCCACTGCAGCTGTAGAGAAGGAATCTCCATATCTCCATCTTTGTGACATCTCTAGTTCAACATTAATCACATCTGTGTACAAGCACTCACTGACAGATACACGCCATGACACAAATCATATATTTTTATGATTTTCCTCTCCACATAGACAATTTGAGGCAAATTCATTAAACTGATCCACCATTTCCGCTTTATTCACTAACCACAACATTTTGGACATTTTCTAACAATTTTGGCAGCAGTAATTCATCAAATATTGATCAAGTGATGGAAAAGAGAAGACAGCCTATATCAAAACACATGGACATATATAAGCTGTTTCTGTACATTAGTCTTTATGTAGATGCCCAGTGTTGGGAAGGTTACTTTGGAAATGTAATAGGTTACAGATTACAAGTTACCCTATTTAAAATGTAATAGTAGTGTAACTTTTTCAATTACTTTATTAAAGTAATGTAACTGATTACTTTTGATTACTTTTTGATTACTTTTCTAAATTTCTAATGAATGTTTATTTGCAACTGTTAATCATTTTCAAACATCTACACCATGCAGGGTTAACCTTACAGTAGTGCTCAACACTGTCAGACTTTCAAAATCCTTCCTCACTTGAATTAAGATGATCAAATTTGAACACATCCACCACAAAATCAGACTTTAGTACCGCCTTTTTGAAGTTCAATGCAAATTTAAAAACTGACCTGCACTTGAAACCCTGAACAGTAGTGTTGCTTCTCTGCTCCACCTGTACGCTTCCACAGTCCACTCCATTCTCTCTCTCTGCATTGATTACTCTGATCTGATCCAAACCGTTTGGCCCGCGAGCCGAAGCATTGCCAGTCGACTAACCGATTCATGATTTATTAGAGATTTAATTATCGAATGGCGAATTGGAATGGAAATAATCGCTTTAGTACAGTGGTTCTCAAACTTTTTTGGTCGCGCCCCCCTTTAAACCTATAAAAAAAATCTGGCTCCCTCCCCCGAATCCCCATCCCACCTCAGACTACCAAATAATTTCACTAAACATTATGAAATAATATTAAAATAGCGGGCCAAATCGTCTGCCAGGCCAACGGGAATTGTCCCGGTTCTGCCGATGGTCAGTCCACGCCTGATTTCCACAGACACGCAGAACGTGCAGGATTCATATATTGTCTATTTGCGGCTTAATATTCACAGACACTAGTCCATATCGCGTTTTGATTCAAGTGTACTGACCTACTTTTCATTTATTTGTCCAAAATGTGGCATATTCCGTCCGCGTTAGGCTATAGGAATTCCGTTTTTATGACTGGATTCTACGAACCAGTCTGTGTTTTCCGCATCGTGGGTATTATGGGGCCGTATGTCTCAGAGTAGTCAGTGCAATTTGGGAAAGAAATCAATTAAATCTGTATGTGGATGTGTGTAAATATTAAAATGTAATCCCCTTTGTAATCGTTAAAATTTCATAAGTAACTGTAATTTAATTACACATTTTGTCTAAGTAACTGTAACTGATTACAGTTACATTTATTTGTAATTAAATTACGTAACGCCGTTACATGTAACTAGTTACTCCCCAACACTGTAGATGCCTGGCTTGTAGTGGTGGAGAAAGGTTGACCATTCTCAAATTATGCTTGATCATGACAGTCTGCTGCATCATCTGCAACCTAGCGCTCAGAACTGGCCAATGAGATGGGGAATTGTGTTGTGAAATTGCAATCAGCACTATTTGGCAGTTTGCACCGTAACCTTGTTTTCCTAATTCCTTATTCATACTGTGTGAATTCCCCTCTCAGTATCTCTCACACCTGTGCAGTCACTAAGGCCCCATTTACCCCATTGCTAAATTGCCCGTTTGGATAATGGACTGATTGAACAGCTAGAAAACATTATATTCAACCAAGATACATTAATGATACACTGGAAACTGATTGTTCAAACCTCAAGAGAGGTGGTCTTGAGACACATTATTGACAAGTTAGTCAAGAGGAAATTTTCTTCAGGCAGTGTCAATCTCAGCAACATTTCAGTGTCTTTCCATCAGCTACATATTTTGCTTGTGAGACTTACACAGTTGTCATGGCAAGCTTCACTTGCTCTTAGGCATCCCCTGTATTTTTTTTAAAATCTGCATACACATTTTGTCCCGAAAATAAAAATGTATCTTATGTACAAGTTCGTGAATTCAACATGGACATGTTCTCAGCACAAATAATAATAATGAACAAATTTATTTATTTATTTATTTACGAGATGCAGTGAGTTCTTTGCTTGGTGGTGTTACTAGGAACAATAGATTTTGGTGGAATGAAGACCTCAATATAAAGGCTCAACTGAGATCAGTCTTTTTAAAATTCAGAGTATTCCTTTTAAATACCAAGAATTTGAATAAATCAAATGATGTTGCTTTTTTTATCTCTTTAATTTAAAATGCTTCTCATCTCAGCTGGTTTCAGTGTGAATGTCAGACAACAGAAGATTATTCATAAAAACTCAAAACTAAATTTTGATGAAAAAAGTACACTGACAAACTTGTTTTTGTCTACAAAACAAATAATGAATCTATTATTTAATATTTCTCTATAATATGTCAAAAAAATTGTTGACTGTGTAATTCTGTCTCTCTGGAATCACTCTCTCTCCTCTCTCTCTGTTCTTGTACATTTGCATGGGAAGCTGATGCATTTGGGCTGTAGATCCCCCAGGGTCTGTGGGGTTAAAATAGCAGCATGGCACAGTACAGATTTCTGTGGGTCATCCTGTGCTGGTGAATAACAGCCTGTCTGTTGATTGATGCTTACAGGAGCATGTTATGATGAATAGGTTGGCTAAGTGAGCCATTTTCACAAATAAGAAGTTTATTTTTAACTGTTGACCTTGCCTTGTTGAATAATGCATATGGCCAGGCAGGCTGATGTGTTTGAATGTGTGACAGGCTGCTGAGAGGAGTTAATTTGTATTAAACGCAAAAGGCCTGGGCTGTATTTAGTGAGTCCAGTGATGTGCCATCATCTGTAAATAAACTTTGACACCTCCAGTCATTACAGCCAACATATACCGATAATTACTCCCCCTCTCCCCCTTTCAGCTCACATTTTGCACGGTTTTGAGCAGTTTATTCACACAAGTCAGCCTTTCAAATTTATGCCATGTTTAAACATCCTGTCATTAGCCATACCGGAGCTACACGACAGTCTCCAAGGCCCTGCTGTATAGTAACCATGGCAGCGTCCGGCCTCCTTGAGAAGGTTCCCCATTGGTTCTCATTCAAACCCTGTCCCAGCATGCCTGTCTCAAGAGCTATGCAGAGCAATCGGAGGTATGATTAGGTCTCTGTGTGCTAGCGATGGAAGCACAAGTTTGAGACAATTACTTAGCTCAACTTAAAGATAAGTCTTTCTCTCTGGGTTCCAGCACACTGTGCCCTTCACAAATGTTGATTAATGGCTATGAAGCAGAGGAAATTACCGTATGCCAAATGTGTCCAATGGCACTTTTTTGTACTGCGTTTTGCAGTGGTTTGTGATGCAGGTTGCAGTTTAAACTTTTCAGCTGTTCGTTTTTTTTTTTTCATGTTTAGTGCTAGTTTGTGGTTGTTACGAAAATCGGTTTGTTATTGAAGGCTAGTTAAATTTACCTCAGTACAGACAGGAAAGACTTTAGACAATCTGAGCTTCAATAAATGCCTTGCTCAAGGGTCTCAACTTAGTCATGGTATAGAGGGTGGAAGAGCGCACTGTACATTCACTCCACCCACCTACACCTCCCTGCCGTTACCGAGACTCGAACCCACGACCTTTGGGTTACAAGTCCGACCCTCTAACCATTAGGCCTCTCTACCCTGTACTTCACATGTTTCTATCCAGTCCAGGCAGACAAACCAAAATTTGTTATGGTACAACCATAACTTTATCACTGAATTGAACTGGCCACAACACACAGGACTTTGACTTGGTGTTTGAATCAGCATGACAGGAAAAGTAAATGCTATTCAAGGAAATTCAACAAAGGTAAAGCTTTGTGGAAAAATAATTATTTTTTATAATAATTATTAAATAATTATTATAAAAAAGTTCCTATACGAAGAGTCTATCATTGTTCTGTTTCTTACAACTTTCAAACAAGTCTTTTGTCAAGCTTCAGGCTTTGAATTCCAAAGTTCAAGGCTATCTTGACAAACTTTTCAAGTTAAAAACCACAGTTCTGAAAATGTATTTCTTACCTTCAGTTTGAAATCATATATACAGTATCCAGTTCAAATCAAATTCAATAGTTTGGACATTCGCCATTTACCTCTGAAATTGGTTCAGACTACACTACATGCAGATAATTTTGTGGCAATCACAAAGAGTTGGGTAATTTTATAGTCACAAATAATCTCAATAAATAATGGGACCATTAAGTCGAAGCGTGGAGGCTTAAAGTGTCTTTCGTTTTGGAGTTATTGGTATTTCACTTCTATGAAAGTTAACTTCTATGAAAATTAACATTTTAATGGAGTGCACATGTTTTTTGCTTCTTGGATTTCTCTCTTTCTAATTCTCTACATCTTTCTATCTCGTCCAACCAAAAAAGAGAAAAAAATTATGGTCACCAGTAATCACAAAAAAGTAAATTGCCACCATAAAGTCACAGTTGAGAGGCCTAAAGTGTTGTCATATTGGATTTGCACAAGCGTAACTAGCTCCGCTAGTTAAAGATGTTTTAAAAGTAAGGCAGAAGATCAACGGAGATGTAGTTGAAAAGTGGGGAAACCAAGATCCAGGTCATTGCATGAAGCTTGGTTAGGAACTGGAGTGTTGTCTCATATGAGATGGTATCAAGCAATGTGACACAGCCGGGCCGTGGGTCACATCAGGGGTGTTTGAGAACTGCTTTCAAAGTTGGTCATGAAATCTTATACAGAAAGTGTGGTTTGCAGAGGATAGAGATCAGAAGTGTTAATTGTTGAATGGATGCACAATGAATTTTCATAGAATTTCATAGAAATTTATAATGTGCACACCAGTCTTTTCTTAAAAGACTACTAAATTGAAAACAAAAGAAAGCCAAAGATTTACATCTAAAGTAATTTATTTGAACTGAAAAATAAAAATTATTTGGACCTTGCTGGAAATGATTCTTTGTGAAGCCTGATAGAAGGCAATAGATTGTTGAAGTGATGGGCAATTTG
The DNA here is from genome assembly GCF_001515605.1 of Sinocyclocheilus anshuiensis. Classification (NCBI taxonomy): domain Eukaryota; kingdom Metazoa; phylum Chordata; class Actinopteri; order Cypriniformes; family Cyprinidae; genus Sinocyclocheilus; species Sinocyclocheilus anshuiensis. Next base: position 44,585 of record NW_015539864.1, read on the forward strand.
TATTACAAGGGTATAGGTCATATGATCAGCATGTCAAAGTCCTCACTGTCCTCTGAATGGGCTTTTGCCCTGCACAAATGAGTTCAGCTACTCTATGGTCAGTAGGGAAGAGAGACAATGTAACATTAATGACTCATGAAAATGAATTAGTGGGGCAAAGAAAAAGGAGTAAGGGCTAGAGAAAATAATTAAAATAATTTGCCTGTTTAAAAGGGCAGAAGGGAATGTAAAAATCGAGAGGTTATGAAAAAAAGAATCTGATGCTCTGGCCAAGATGAGCAATGTGAGGTTGCCGTAAAAAAAAGGGAAGAGGATGACATACAGTGAGGGAGAGAAAATTGCAAACAGAAAGCTTTGTGTTCGGAAGGACCTTTGCCACTTGTTGCAGGTTCTTCTATCTGAAGAGATGGCAAAATCTGGGGGAAGAACGGAAGGCTGTGGGTCACTTAGGAAATGGAAGGCTGAAATAAGAACAATATTAATAGTCCAGGGTTGAGACAGAGAGAAGGAAAAGCAAAGTGGGAGGGAATGCACACTGAAGTAGAGACTAATGGGACAGGGGTCTGAAGTGGATTTAAACCTGTTTCTCAGCTCTACTTTAGACCTCCTCAAAATCTACCCTCATGAAGGTAACCAAACACAGCGAGCTTTCATCAGGCATGATTTAAATTGAGCACCCTCCCTTCGAGAGTGGCCATTCTTAAAGCTTACTGTCCTTATGTTCAATATCTAATAATAATAGCCCGCATCCCAGAAGAAAAAAAAAAGGGAGAGACGTATTCAGGGTAGGGCTGGGCGATATAGCTAAAAAATTTATCAACGATATAATGTTTCATATCGTTCGGTATCGATAATTATTGACATTTTTTATAATCTTTTTTTAAAACCGAGCAATAGAAAAAAAACGTTTAAATGTAACCACTGTATTTTTAAATTAACCCAATTTATTGAGACAAACAACAAATATTTTTTGTTTTAACAGTCAAACACAAAATAAAAATGAAACAAATATCTAATTTCTAATGTTTTATATGCAGATTAAATAGGTCTGAAGGAAACTTTTGGCTTGTCTCCCGAAGCCACAGGAGGGCACAATGAGCAAAATAATGCAGCGCATTAAATTGCCAACGCAAAGGAAATAACTGTCTATAAAAAGAAAAACGTGCATTACGTCTAGATTAACTCATGAACAAAACAGCATCATGTATTTATGCATTGCTTAATACAGAGAGCCGAATCAATCATCACACAGATTGCCTTTAAAAACGTATGAGATGCAGTGAAACGGAATAAACCTCCACAAATTCGTGACGAGTTTTCTAAAAGTTTAAACTGTTTTAAATTTGCATGGCTTTCTATACATCTGTTGTGTGAGACGTGAGAGCAGCAGTCGTACTTGTCCATCTAAAAAATGCGCTGAATATGCGTTCTGTGTGAATGGCTTGGTTTTGGTTTTAACCTAATCAAGATCTTCTACGCATTGAGCTACTATGTTTCTCTGATATTTTGAATGAATGACGCAGCAACTGCGCATCTTGTGGGCTAGACTTATAAAACATTAAATTCAGGGTCTGTTTCTTTTTGAGTATTGATTTTGTCCTTTTCTAACTTCCCTTGAACACCATCAGGGTCATTTTAAGCAAAGAAAAACACAAATGTCAGAGGGTTAGAAAGGAAAGGAGGTGGAGGGAGAGGAATAGCGTGCAAGCATGGAAAGTATACATGTCGGGCTTGTAATTACAACAATGTGACATGCAATCAATGTGGATTAGAATGCATCGTCCACATTAGCCATAAAGTGTGCATCTATTATGAGCTTTAATCAGAAAATGACAAATGTAAGAATGAGAAACAACAGGCAGAATTGCATCCTGATATTTATTAAGATGGCTTACTAAACTGCATTTGCCCTTGTATGCGTCTCACACTTTTAGTCTGTTATTGTCAGATGGTTGAGAATAAAATTGAAGTTTTCTAAATCAACATTAATAAAATTATTATATATCTTAGACTTAAACTATTGGAGTTTAATTGTAGTTCTACATTTTCAATATACAGAATGTCAGGGGATGACTGGGAAGATCTGTGTCAGATGTGTTTAAAGAGGCCCAGCACTCTTATGGATTGGAGGAATACTGATCATAAATCAGCACTCCCAGAGATTTTCAGTACAGCCTATCAGACACAACTGCACAGCAGAACAATTTCAGTCTGCCACAAGAGACAGAACATAAATAATTAAATTTAAATTACTTTACAATTATTATTATTATTCCACTTTTATTTCAAACATGTTTGTTATTGTTGCTGTCAATGAATTATTATTTATCAAATCTTATTAAAATATATATTTTCATTCCATTTTAATTCTACTTCTTTGAAGACAGATTTAAGGTTATGCATTCTGTTTGCTGTGGCAATTACAATCTGTGGAGAAATTTAAAAGGCAATCTCAGTTCAGCTCTGCAAAGTGCACAGTCTTTTTCAGATTGCTTTAATTTCAGCCGGTGGTCTAAAACCTTGCCCACTGCATTTTGTTGTTGTTCTTGTTGTTTGTAGTCATGCATATCAAGAACTAGTAAAGGAATAGTTCACCCAAAAATGAAAATTTGCTGTTAATTTACACACCCTCAGGCCATTTAAAATGTAGATGACTTTTTTCTTCAGTAGAAAAGTAAGGAAGATGTTTAGCTGAAACCATGGTCCTTGGTGGTTCATAAAATGCAAGTCAACGCCAAACTGTTTCCTCAGTTCAGTGTGCTGTTGTAGGAACTGGAGCACTTAATGAGTTGGCAAAAACCGGCATCATAGGATCATATATCCCGGTATATTGGCTCATTCAGAGTCGGAGTGACTGTCGGGAATGTCTGAAAATGAGTTTTGATTAATTAAGCTGTAGATCTGTGCTGCTTGAGCTGCGAACTGTTTCAGACGGTTCAGTCTGATTAAGTGAACTGGTTCATCCAGGTAATAATAATGTAATTAATGTTCAGTTTCCTTCATATACCAATCATTTCACATCATAAGACTTCATTATAGTGTCAGGAACCATTGGTATTTGTATTGTGTTGCCTGAAAAGGTTTTTTTTTTTTTAGACTTAGACCTTGACTTGCCTTTTATGAGTCAACAAGCACTAAAAATCTTTTTGCACTAAAATAGAACTACTGTTCTATTAAAGAAAAAAAAAACCTACATCTTGGATAGCCTGAGGGTGAGTAAATTAACAGCAAATTTTCATAACTATCTCTTTAAGGTTCCTCCTGACCTGTGTCTTTGTCTGTTCAAGTGCCATAATCAGTGGCTCAGCTTTTAAAAGCAGTTGTTGTCAACTAGTAAAAACTACCACTGTGATCACCACAGCAAGATGTGGAATACCATTTAAAGTGAGAGGTAAACTTTTAGCAAAGATCAAGACAACGTTTTGATTAAATAGTGAGAGAATAAGGTAAGGTATGAGAAGGGAGAGAGAAGGTGCTGGTGGGCCTTCACATGGAGATGGGTTTGTGAACATGCTGGCATATGCACATTTCCCTGCTCATCTGTCTCTGTCTCTCTCCCCTTACTGATGGGCTTGTGGTATCCATCTCTCCCCTGCATGCTATCCATCTTGAGTGAAACAGGATGTCACAGGCACCATCTGCGGACCATGTTATTTTTATTTTCCGTTCTCCATTCCTTTCTTTTCCCTCTATTTTTGTCAGAGTGGAGATGTTTGTGATTAGCCCCATCTACCTGGCTAATTAAAAAGGCTGGCAGGCTGACTTGAAGATGTAGGAAGCACTGGTGTCACTTCCTGATTATGTGCTTTTGAAAAGAGCATAATGTGTCAGGGCTCCTCTGAATCTCCTACGCACAGGTATTTCTCCCCTTTACTGAACAGGTGGCCAGATGCGCTGTTATTATGTACAGTAGCACTTGTGTGATGTGGAGGCACTGGATTCTGCTAATGGAGTATTTTATATACTGTATATATATATATATACATTATATATATATTTTTTTTTTACTTAAAATCAGTTGAGTCTGAAACAAGTTAGGCCTCTACTGATACTGTGCAGATTTATCACAACTATTATGAGAAAGGACATTCAGTGCAGTGCAAAAAATAAATAGCATGTATATATTCTTATTAAAATGTTGTATAGGGTGGTGCAGGTATGATGTCAGAACCCGGAAGACGTATTCACTGCTGGTTCCTTCGAGAGTTTCCTATAGGGTTCTATAATTGTGTTTTTCAATTTATGAGTAATATAAAGCGTTTGGTAAACATAACTTGATGATACTTTGAGGTTTTGTTATACAAAACTGCACACACTGACATCCCAACTTTTCTCTAGTTACTTATTGAAACATACGTTTTCAGAAATAAAAACGTCTCAGGTTACTTATGTAACCATGGTTCCCTGAGTACGGAACGAGACACTGCGTCCTCTAGGGGCAGAATCAGAATGGTAAGCATACTTCAAGCTAGCCAAACACTCAGCACATCAGAGAGGCAGAGGAAGGGCCTAATTCACCTGATGCTGCTGGTTGCAGGTGCTCTGGAAAACAGAGAACTCAACTTCTCATGAGAGGAGAACTCCGAATTCAAAGGAATAGTGTGCTCATTCCAGGTAACCCTTTGATAAAAGGAGAGCACTACTCAACACTACAATGAGAACAGCCCATGGAGCGAGGAATCCATCTCCTCAGAGAGAATTACTGTGGCGCGATCCATAACTTTCAAAAGCTCATCACACGCAGGGCAGGAGGATCGGGAAGGCTCAGCCTCAGCTTCTTTGCCTCCTCAGACATTTCCTGCTTTTGCTGGGCCGAACACAGCAGAGCACTGGCCCCTGGATCAGACAATGTTAATCAAATAACATCATCCTCCAGCGGCTCACTCTCGTCCACAGCCGACGATCGCAAGAGGGAAACCCTCTTCAAACTCATCGGCCAGATCCACCTATGCACGCTTCAAACAAAACAGTCAATGAAGACGAAGAATGAAGTTCTCCCGGCACCTATTTATACTATATTCGCACCGGTAGTGACGTCATAGCTGTCGCCGGCCAACGTGTTGTTGGGGTTTTTTCAGTGTATGCTTCAGACACGGGTCACGACGAGGCATTCCCCATAGCGGCCCCTAGAGGACGTAGTTCGAAGTTCCCATGAAAGGGAACTCTGGTGTGTACAGTCCACATTGTAGAATAAAATGCCAAAGTATTATCAAGTTATGTTTACCACAGGTATTATTTTACACAAAAATTGAAAAACCCCATTAGTCTTCTGGGTTATGATGTCATACACAACTCTATTCAAGTGAGGCTGGAGGTGGCATTCCTTCATCCAGTTCAAGATAGAAGGCAATAAAGGCAGGCAGAGATGCGTGATGAGAGCGTGGGGTTGTTGGAAGGAAATAACTGCCTATTGACTCTATAGCGAAAAGAGGAAGGGGCCCAGCACTGATCCCAGGGGTACTCCAGTGGTTTGCTGGGGTGATTCAAACACCCTTCTCCTCCATGAAAACATGGTTTCACCCATGGGATTATGTAGGACTCAAACCAGTAACCAGTAGAGTCAATGATGCTATGTTTCAAAGGGTTGATAGCACTGATGATTCACTTTGTCAAAAGCACCAAGCACCATATGTGTGAGAGGGATTGAGAGTGGGAGAAAGAGATTTTTCTTCTTACTGGAGACATGACTGGAGCCATGCTGCTCAGTGTGAGGCCATGTTCCACACAGACAGTGCACAACCTTATCAACAGGTTTTATACACACACAATGTTGTCTAGACCTTGTCTCTAATGCTCTAGCATCACTGTATACCACATCAGTTTCGCATTACAACATTGACTTTAGAGTTCATATATTGTTAGGTCATTAATTAGGTATGTGCATGTCTATGGTGGAGTTTAAGACTTTTTAAAGACTGAATCATGTCCCTTTGTGTTACATGCATATGTTTTTTTTTTAATGACCATGCTATCTTTCATGTCATTGAATTTAGAAATGGGTAGATTGACTCATTAGAGTCCTGTGACCTTCATTCCATTCAGATACAGTTCAGGCAAACTTCAAAATGTAAATAAAGGTTTTTCATAACATTTATTTACTAATATCTGTACTAAGAATGTAAAGAAACCGTCACGACTAACCACTGAGAGCAGAACTGCCTCATTATGCAGAACAGACGTGTAGCTTTATGTGCTTCCATTCACAGTTACACTTATTTATCGCCTCCGATATTCAAACATGTTTCTGTGCTTTTTCCCCATGACACTTGGCCCATAAACACATGCACAAACACATCCATATACCAGCACCCCCTGCTTACACTGTCTGTATCCTCCTTAACAGCCATGTAATATCTTTTGCTCATGCGTCGATCATTCATAACGTTAGCAGCAGGAGCTACTTTTGAAGCCTTTTTCTTGTGCTTCGCAGCTCAGTCAAAAAGAGTAAAGAAGAAGAAGGGTGCAAAACGAAGAAATTAAAGACCATATGACAGAAAACCTTGTTTGCTCAGACTCTGACTTGTAGCTGATGGGCTGAGAAATGTTATTAAAGATGTCAGTTTTGTTTAATGGGGAAGAGCAAGCTTAGAGAGAGCAAGAGGCACATTGCTGTGAGGATGTCCCTGTCAGATTAAAACTGACCTGTTCTCTGACAAGCTTTCATCATGCAAACTTTCAATAGGGAACAACAGGGGGATGTGCCATAGATGTGCTACAGAGAGAAGGAGTAAGAGTAGAAAAGTTCTAAAGTTAGAAAGTATGCTGTATGAATTTTAAAATACACAGTACAATTTTAAAATGTGCAGTTGTTGCTTTAAGATACTGTGACATTTTATTTGATATTAAACTTAAAAATTATTATTATTATTATTATTATGTTTGTATTTTATTATTATTTTAGATTTTAATTTGACATTTTTGTAGATTATGCATTCTAACATTATTCCTTTTTTTTCTGTTTGTTTTGAATTCTGTGTCTTTAAGTCCAACCTTACGAATTGTTCTTGCTTGAGCTCAAGAGCTAATTGGAATCTCCTCTAGAATCACGTAGCACTGCCTTCTCATTTACTTGCGAAATAAAATGTCTCCAATGCCATAGCATCCCAGCTCTGTGTGAAAGGAAATATGGGTGTAAATGTATTAAACGCACATTTGCCCACACAAAGGCCGGCCTGAAGCAATCAACCCTGGCTTTGCAGTATCAAAGATACAGTCCCGTGTCCATAATAAAACACACAGGACCAATTAGCCTGCCGTCCTTGAAAACATATGTCTGTTTCTTCCTGCTCCGAGCCTATCAGATCAAACACTCCATGTTGAACTGCCTATTGACTCTATAGCGAAAAGAGGAAGGGGCCTAGCACTGATCCCAGGGGTACTCCAGTGGTTTGCTGGGGTGATTCAAACACCCTTCTCCTCCATGAAAACATGGTTTCACCCATGGGATTATGTAGGACTCAAACCAGTAGAGAGCACTTTCAATGATGCTATGTTTCAAAGGGTTGATAGCACTGATGATTCACTTTGTCAAAAGCACCATTAAAAGTATGTGTGAGAGGGATTGAGAGTGGGAGAAAGAGATTTTTCTTCTTACTGGAGACATGACTGGAGCCATGCTGCTCAGTGTGAGGCCATGTTCCACACAGACAGTGCACAACCTTATCAACAGGTTTTATACACACACAATGTTGTCTAGACCTTGTCTCTAATGCTCTAGCATCACTGTATACCACATCAGTTTCGCATTACAACATTGACTTTAGAGTTCATATATTGTTAGGTCATTAATTAGGTATGTGCATGTCTATGGTGGAGTTTAAGACTTTTTAAAGACTGAATCATGTCCCTTTGTGTTACATGCATATGTTTTTTTTTTAATGACCATGCTATCTTTCATGTCATTGAATTTAGAAATGGGTAGATTGACTCATTAGAGTCCTGTGACCTTCATTCCATTCAGATACAGTTCAGGCAAACTTCAAAATGTAAATAAAGGTTTTTCATAACATTTATTTACTAATATCTGTACTAAGAATGTAAAGAAACCGTCACGACTAACCACTGAGAGCAGAACTGCCTCATTATGCAGAACAGACGTGTAGCTTTATGTGCTTCCATTCACAGTTACACTTATTTATCGCCTCCGATATTCAAACATGTTTCTGTGCTTTTTCCCCATGACACTTGGCCCATAAACACATGCACAAACACATCCATATACCAGCACCCCCTGCTTACACTGTCTGTATCCTCCTTAACAGCCATGTAATATCTTTTGCTCATGCGTCGATCATTCATAACGTTAGCAGCAGGAGCTACTTTTGAAGCCTTTTTCTTGTGCTTCGCAGCTCAGTCAAAAAGAGTAAAGAAGAAGAAGGGTGCAAAACGAAGAAATTAAAGACCATATGACAGAAAACCTTGTTTGCTCAGACTCTGACTTGTAGCTGATGGGCTGAGAAATGTTATTAAAGATGTCAGTTTTGTTTAATGGGGAAGAGCAAGCTTAGAGAGAGCAAGAGGCACATTGCTGTGAGGATGTCCCTGTCAGATTAAAACTGACCTGTTCTCTGACAAGCTTTCATCATGCAAACTTTCAATAGGGAACAACAGGGGGATGTGCCATAGATGTGCTACAGAGAGAAGGAGTAAGAGTAGAAAAGTTCTAAAGTTAGAAAGTATGCTGTATGAATTTTAAAATACACAGTACAATTTTAAAATGTGCAGTTGTTGCTTTAAGATACTGTGACATTTTATTTGATATTAAACTTAAAAATTATTATTATTATTATTATTATGTTTGTATTTTATTATTATTTTAGATTTTAATTTGACATTTTTGTAGATTATGCATTCTAACATTATTCCTTTTTTTTCTGTTTGTTTTGAATTCTGTGTCTTTAAGTCCAACCTTACGAATTGTTCTTGCTTGAGCTCAAGAGCTAATTGGAATCTCCTCTAGAATCACGTAGCACTGCCTTCTCATTTACTTGCGAAATAAAATGTCTCCAATGCCATAGCATCCCAGCTCTGTGTGAAAGGAAATATGGGTGTAAATGTATTAAACGCACATTTGCCCACACAAAGGCCGGCCTGAAGCAATCAACCCTGGCTTTGCAGTATCAAAGATACAGTCCCGTGTCCATCATAAAACACACACAGGACCAATTAGTCTGTCGTCCTTGAAAACGTATGTCTGTTTCTTCCTGCTCCGAGCCTACCAGATCAAACACTCCATGTTGTCCATCATCAAAAAGTAGCGGAGGTCGGTTTTCTTCAAACAAAAATCTATTTTTTATTGAATCCAACTGAAAAGTTAGAATATTTTGTCAGTGCAGTACAAAGAAAATAATCTATAATATTATGTTATTTTATTAATATTTATTAATAATGTTAAAAGTACTGTTATTGTAATAGTCTTTTTCTTTTAAGGGGGAGAAGCTCTTACATATGATGTTTTATGATGACAGTTTTTCATATTGCATAAGGAGTTGAGTAATAGTAATTGCTTTTTTTAATAATAAAACACTTCCACATAACAGAGGATGCACAGTGATTCAGTATTTGTGTGTGTGTGTCCCTTTTTTTATTGTTGTATTTTATTTTTGTCGTTATTGTACCTGACCTCTTTGTTGATTGTCTGCTGGCCTTGTTTTTTTGTTTTTTTTATCAGAGAAAGTAATGGTGAGATCAGTCATGGCCTGCTGATCATCCATAGTGCTCTTTACTTGACAACACACTAGCCTTGATTGGTGGCCTTGCTGAAGGTTTGGTCTGTTTATAGATCACACTGTTCTAATTGTTGGTAAATACCGGTGAAATTTTGGGCTCAAGAGCTTGAGATGATAACACAAAACTGCTGTGAAGGGTTACAGTCAGGTCACAGTCAGGCTGTGAGAGGTAAATGGCAGAGGTCCTCATACAGCCAGAGAGATGGAGCAGATGAGTGTACAGGTAGTGTACTTCTGTGTGTGTGAATGCATCCAAGGTTTTCTTTCTTTCTTTATTTATTTATTTTTTGCCTTCCAGCCCTTCCCTCTCTCTCTCTCTCACACTCAGAGAGTGTGTTATCCTGATGAAGTTTCTGTCAGTGGCAAGCATCTGGTCTATTTGCAGCGACTGTCATCTCCTCCAGTGCCCACACAAAATGGCCTCCAAATGCCAATCCAATGAAATGGCAGAGCACATGAAGACGTTTCAATGCGCCAAAAAAAAAATTATTGTACTTAAATGATTTTTTAATCACTCACTGTGTCCTAAGTCATTACTGTATAACTTTGCATGGTGACAGAATAACAATTCAGTAGAATAACAATGCAGAGAACACCCATATAAACCTGACAGTGGTAAATATACAAAAGGTTTTTGACAACAGTTGGCCATATTCTAAATAAAACATTCCCGTAATAATAATAAGAAATTGTTTACTTGTTTTCATATATTTACATAAATAGAGCTATTAAAAATGTCTGTATACTTGCATAAAATGTTTATTAATTTAGAAAATTGATTGTGGAAAATATGTTAATACGTGGTTTTAGAAGAGTATATATTATTTTATTTGTGTATCACTGAGCTTACTGTAAGCCTGTGACTGCTGGACAGTACAGTCCGTGGCAAACTAGTTTGCAATCGAGTTTCCAAGCTGGACTTTTGCGGGCATTCAGACTTGAAGTTTTTTTTTTTCTTAATTCATCTTCCGTTGAAACCGTCTCTTTAGTCACAACATGTGGGAAGACATCCAGCATTCTATAACGAGTACACACATACAACAGCATGCAAACATCCTTGCTGCAACTTCTCGCTTCTCTCCTGAGAAGTCCCACTCTCTAGCTCTCTCTATCTATCTCTCTATCTCTCTCTGCAGGCCTCATTACTGTACCTGCAAAGAGTGACAGAGAAGAGAAAAGGTTGTGGAAGTCAGAGAGAAAACTCGGGGAAATATACACAGCAATCTGTCAATTCTAAATATACAGTAGAAACCCATGCTCGGCTCAGCGGCAGATGCGTTGGTTCTCCAAGCGCCGGAAAGGGGCTTTATGTGGCCCAGCTGTCTGCCAGCTCAGATCAGGTCAGGGTACATACAGAGTGCTCGCCACACCACATTGGGAAGAGGGCTGTGGCTTTGCCTTTGAAGTAGCTCTTGGAGCCCGAGTGAGCCTTTGCATTAAGTTTTGCCTCAGAAGTCACCTCAAGGTAACATGAGAATGCTTGAAGGAGCCAGTATTCTGGTTCTGTTTACAGTTTACAAACAGCACTCTGATCCTCTGTGTTTCAACCCACACCCTTTGCTGTTTCAGTTCCCTGTTCAGTCATTAGTCCCTCGATGGGGCTGAAGCTGTTTTTTGGATCATGGCCGTACCTTCTAAAGTGCACAGAACTGTGGCGCCTCTGTTCTTTACCACAACTCTCCTGCTCCTCCCTTAACTCATAATGGAGCTCATTACGGTAGCCCTCCATCTCTGCTGTGTACTATATACACACATCAATATTAATGAGGCGCTGATGTCATCATCAGTTTTGAGCTGTTTTGGAAAAGAAATGCTGATTTATGACCGTCTGTCCAAGTGTTCGGAGATAGAAAGAGAGAAAAGTATTGCAATGATGGGTCAGATCAGACTTATTTTTAATTAAAAATAAATAATGATAATAATAATAATAATAATCTCTTTTTTAAATGTATTTTTTAATTTTTATTATTTAGTTTATAGTTATAGTTAACTACAGTCCAATACATTCTGTTTATTATTATAATCATTTCTTCTTTGTTTATTATTATAATATTTGTTATTTTAATTGAGCCAACCAAACCAAAACATTTAAATATTTAAAGTAACTACCTAAAATGTCTATAAAACATCTTCAGTGACCAAATTTACATGTATTTGTATAATTTCTAATAATCAATGATAAATATATATATAAAAATATGTAACTAAACAGAATTGATTTTTCAGTCCCCAGTAAGGGCTGTAGATGTTTTTTATTGTTATTTCAGCTCCATATTCCATGGGGTTAGGAGCCACCCCTTGTGTATTTTAGCTCCATATTGCTTATATAATTAGTCGCTATGCTGTTCACATGATGCAAAGAAATGCTAATACATTTATAATGAATTGGTCTTCTCTGTTCCTGGGATACTCAAAGATATTTAAACACTGAATTTTCCCTGAAAAATGCTTCATCTGTTGTTTCCCTTTCTTGGAAAGTTAAAATGAGAAATCATTCAAACCACGTGAATTACAATGTGTACTTTGTTAGTAGGATATTGAGTATTATTATTGTTTTTCACCCCTTATTTTTAGACTAACTTCATCCATGTAGTTATTAAGCCAAGAGGGCTATTTATAATTTTCCTGTAACTGAAATACCACTAATTCATTTCTGTCATTTCGGTATTTATATTTTACAAAAAAGAGAATTTATTTAACATTTAAAGAATATGTTTAACATATGTTAAGTTAATATATCATACATGCAAGTGAACATGCATTAGATCATAATAAAATTATGAAACAATATAAATGTAATAAACATTTCTATTGTTTATTTTATGATTTGATCATGCCCAAAAATGAATGAATATTAATGCAAGTTAAATACAAGTAAAGTTCTATGCACAGCAACTCTGGCGTGCATTCCATTTCCACTGAATTGTTTTATGTTTACCCCATGCACTTCCATTGTAAGTACAGCTGTCAGTTTATTTATTTGTTTTTACAAACTGGATGATTTGAAACAATTTTCCGTAATAATTAAAAGCATGCCACATGTGTTCTCCATATAGTTTTCCCTATTTTACCATTTACCTTTTCATTTTACAATGTACTACTTTTATTTTAAATTTTTAAACTTTTTTTTTCAAGGAATGTTTCAAATGATCTGAAAGAAATGTGTAATATAAACAAATAGTTATATAACAACATGGTTTACATTTTTGAAAGTATAAAATAAAGTGATTTACATGCCATTTCACCAAGAATGCATCCCAAGAATTTTTTCATTTGCACAGAAGACATTCTGTGTTGTTTTCAAAACTTGAATTTATTTTGTAAGAATGTGTTGGTAGGACTACATATTAAGTAGGGATAAAATATAATAATAAAACAACAAGGGAAAAAAGTTATTATACAGTCATTTTAATTCTTAAAGCATTCCTACAGTGGTTCAATATCTGTATGCAGATCCTAGATGTTGCATGTTTGATTTTAACAACAGGGTTTACAAACACTATTTTTCATGTTTCATCAAGCAGAATAGAAAGAGTCTCATTATTCCATGTGACCTTACATTTTTCATTGAAGATATTTAATTTCAGTTATCATTAAAACAATTTGCTCATCTGAGTCATCCAATCTGGACCAAAACTGAAGATAAATTTCAAAAGTAGAATATTGTACTAACCGCAGCCAGTGAAAGAAGATGTCCTCAATGTGTGTGCATGCGTGCGTCCTTTTATGCTTTTTTATTTTTATTTTTACATTGCTTTGTAAAAGAATAAAATGTTATTTATATATATATATAGATTATTTTATTTATTTTTTTAAATCAGTATTATATTTTTATTAAATGTGACCCTGGACCACAAAACCAGTCATAAGAGTCAATTTTTCGAAATTGAGATGTATACGTCACCATATCAGGGTGGGGTTTCATTTAGAGCAAAAAGGGCAAAGATAATATCTTTGAAAGTAACAATTTTATCTTTAAGGAAAAAAAGCAATTTTATACACACACACACACACACACACACACATATATATATATATATATATATATATATATATATATATAAATTTACAAAATATCTTCATGGACAATGATCTTTACTTAATATCCTAATGATTTTTGGCATAAAAGAAAAATCAATAATTTTGACCCATACAATTTTGGCTATTGCTACAAATATACCCCAGCGACTTGAGACTGGTTTTGTGCTCCAGTGTCACAAATATACTTCAAGGTGTAGTCACTAGTGTGGTTCTCTTGGGACTGTCCTGAAGACAAATTCTGAATGCGAGAATGTGACCAAGAAAAAATGTGGAGATAAAATAAGTGTATTAGTTTGTCCTTATTGTACAGTTATGTACAGTGTATGTTTAGGTGTTTCTTTTTGCATGTCTTATTTTTAAACGTATCTATTTATACCCATATCTAGGTATTAGCAGGTCTGAATGTTTAATGAAGTTGATGAGGAGTGCTGAAATCTATCTGTGTTAATCATTTCACTCGCTGCCATAGATACACAGTCTGAGCGGTTGCCAGGGTGACGGGGTTCTGACCTATAGAGGCAGGGGAGGGATTGACCCGTGTCAGAACGCATTTGCTGCTTTTGACACATCAGCCGTGGCTTTCCACTCTGCCGCTGTCTCTCAGGTGTCTTCAAGGCTGTCTTCATCCCTGCACCGCTCCTTTGTGAGCCCTCCCCCTGTCCGCCCGCATTTTTCCCTCCGTGTCTCCATCCTTCCACCCCTGGCACGGAATCTTTTCTCTGGTTTTCTGCTGGAGCTTCACTGTCTTGCTCTCAGCCGCCGTGGTTCTCCTGCCCAATGTTTGGGTGGGTTGGGTTAATGCTGCGCTTCTCTTGTTTCCTCACCTTAGGTGGGGTGAAGACCAAAGCTAATATCCCCCCTCCCACCTAGCCAATCTAAACCCCTTTAGCTGTGGATGGGCGGCCCGAACAAGAGCCCAGCAAGACAGTTGTCCTCAGTGAGATGGCCCCCACCGTTTGACGTGCACAATGGCGATGACCCCTTCTGACGCTTCTCTCTCTCAATCCCATCGACTCATCGGCAGTACATCTCACATAACAGCTGTTCTCAGCTGAGCAGAGCTCACCTTTAACTTTGATGTCCATACTTATGGGATTTTGCATTACTAATCTATCAAAAGTCTGTTTTCACAACAGCTCATAATGTTGCATTCGTCAGCGAGAAGGTGCAAAATTGTCATGGAAGTGAAGGGGGATTTCACAAGGGTAAGAGTGGTTAAGTTTTATTAATCCATGTAATACAGGTCAAAAGTTTACCTTCTTAATTATTTGTATTGATTTGTTTTAATTACAACTCTCGTGCTGATATTGTTTAGTACCCATGAGAGCACTTCTGAGCTTGTGAACACGACATATGTCTTGGAGCACATTCAGACATATTGTGGCATAGTCTCATATTGTTTGACTTCTCTTAAAACCTGTCAGCAACATGCGATCTTCATGTATTTACAATGATAGTTTTGAAACCAGCTGCGTTTTCCATTCACAACTACTTTTGACATGTGCTTTTAATGCTTTGACAGTCAAAACAGGTCTTGGTGCCAATGTGATAGCAAGCTAACATCTGAAAGAACAGCTTGGAAGTCAACTTGCTGAAATATACATTATGTTTCCATCTCTGCTCAGCTGATGTGCAGCCATTAGAGGGCACAGTTGGCTCTCCACAGCAGGAGTCCACGATGCCCTCCGCC
Organism: Sinocyclocheilus anshuiensis; assembly: GCF_001515605.1. Taxonomy (NCBI): domain Eukaryota; kingdom Metazoa; phylum Chordata; class Actinopteri; order Cypriniformes; family Cyprinidae; genus Sinocyclocheilus; species Sinocyclocheilus anshuiensis. The sequence continues at coordinate 60,044 of NW_015539864.1, forward strand.
CCACCCCCTCCTGTCTCTCACTTTCGGTTTCTCTCCTTCCCGCTTGCTTTTTGAGAACAGATACTGGGGCACTAAGAGTCTTTAGAGCAGATATGATCTGCTGTTTACATTCTGTGTTTCAAATATATGCTTGTTGCGAATCTCTCGCACGTTACGCAGTGGGCTTTGAGTTGTACTAACACAGATGGAATTTAGATTTGCATGGTTCTCAGGTCCCGACACGAAAAGACCTGTTTACTCTTGGCCAAAACAGGCTCCAATTTACTCCTAGGTGTGAAATCCTTGAGCCAAGGAGATTTGTTGTGTCACAGCAAGATGCTGTTTCTGTGTCGCACACAGACACTCACTCACTCACGCACATGCTGCTTTTACATCTAAAAGCTCCACTTACCATGTTGCTATGGTATGAGGATATTCCTTGCACAGTTTGAAGAATAGCTACTTTTTCTTATTCTCCTCCTTTTTTCTATTTCGGTTACTGTATATTTATTCTTGTTTTATCTGGTTAATTTAGCCATTTCTATTCTAATCTGGACACAATCTAATTTTTTATTAAAATTAAATGTATATATACTGTGTCTGTTTGTGTATAAACATTTGTGTTTCTCCACCAACAGTTACACTACCTTCCTATAAACTACAAATATTACTGAAATAATTCCTGTGTGTGCGTTAAAAATTTAAAAACAATGAAGATTGTTTATTTGCTCATGTGGTGTAAAAACGATGACTTCAACTACTAAATAAATGTGAATAATGTTGTCCTGACAGGTGCACAATATTACTTTTTATGTTTAGTGAAGCATTGCTTTTATATATTCCAGTGTTTCCACCGACTTCTTTTAATTACACATGCTTTGTGTCCCGTCTTTTGTCTTAATCTGACTATAGCCTGTTACATCGGGCTTTAGCTAATTATTTAATTGTTGCCTCATTTGTGATAATTGGCCATCTGAACAAGAAGACATTCTTGCCTGTGGCAGATTTCAGGCCCATCAGAGGCATGTCTCTGTCTCTTCCTCTCTCTCCCTCTCTCTTACACACGCTCGTGTTTACTTAGCTGTCTAAAAGAGGGCCTCTCATAGGCTTCTAACATTGTTTTACATAAAGCTAAATAAAAGACTATCCATACCCCTAAAATAAAGTTTTTGCTTTACAATTAAACAAATAGTATAAGTATATGTTTACTTTTTAATATGAACACACACACACACACACACACACACACACACACACACACTTTTTAAGTATTTATGTACACACATACGCACAAATCCTGCTTAGTGCAAGTATAGAAGATGCCAAGAAAGTGATCAGCACCTCTCTATTGTCCTTTATCATAAAGAATGAAAATTCAAAAGTCTTCATTGTTTGCCTCTTCTCCCTCACCTCTGTATTTCTCACTTTACTGCATTACTGCTTCCACATTCTCACAGCATACATTTCTCTCTCCTTTTCTGTTTTTCAGTGTACTTTATTGACATGACAAATAATAGTACACTTACATTATAAGACTAGTTATATAAAAATAAAAAAAAACACTAAGTTAAAGAAAATATCATAAAATGAATAGTAAAACAAGAAAATAAAGTTGAAAAGTAAATTAAGTAAGGTGGAAGAGACGAGATGGGAAGGCAGAACGTTCACTATGCCATCATACTGTGACAGGCATACACAGATACAATGCTGCACGCTTGTGCTTGTGTTTCTCTAATAGATAGGAAAAGTTTTCGGCATGTTGTCAAATTTGGGATATGTCTTTTTTAATTTGAGGTTTGTGTTTCACTGAACTTTGTGCATTCAGTCAGGAAATGCAGGTCTGTCTCAGTCCTGTTTTGTTTGCATTATATGCACAACCTTTTTTTCTTGTGGCAGCCATGTTTTTCTCTTCCCATCTACTTGTCTTTACTGCTGCTGTCTATTTCTGGTCTCTAGCTACATCTCTTTGTGAGGATCAAGCTACTGTGCTCATAAACATATTTTTTTCATGTCTCTGTTTGCATCTTTTCATCTGTTCAGATGCGCCTCTCTGTATAGTAAAACCGGGGGGTAATAGCGCCCATGTTAGTGCGGATACCGTGATTGGTTGGCTCCTCCAAGTGATTGCTGGTGCTATTTTTCTCTCATCGCTGCCAAATGGGTTGCCAGGGAGGGGGTCTTTAACTGAAATCAGAGGACAAGCCAATGAGACGCTGGCATGCCAGATCAGGCTACAGAGGTGGATTGTGGGTAGAGAGGGTGGTTATTCAGTGCGCCATTAAAGTAGGCCTCCATCCCGGTGCCCCAGCTGTGAGACGCCATGAGCTGAATAGGGCCGATTTCACAATCCTTTCAATTAAAATCACAGCATAATCCTTCGTGCAACCTCTTCAGCAAATTTCCTCTCCTTCAGTCTCTTTGTGTGCCGAGTCTGAAGTCCAGTCACCAAGTAGAGATGTGTCTGGCATTGAAATTTTTGATTCTCTCAGCTCCTGCTTTGAGAACATATTGTTCAGGACAGCGATGACCAACGAAGGCCTGAAAAATGTTGTATGTGTTCATAATACAAGCCTTAAAGACTTTGAAAAGAAAATCAGGGCCCATGTTTTACAGTTGTGATTGTCGTAAAATGGGGCAAGCTCTCCCAAGGGAGAATGTGAGCTCTAATTTGCTTTGGTGGACTAGACATTCCCATAGGGAGGTGATTGAGAGTTATGGTGCTGTATCAGCATTCATTTATTTGTGAATGAAGACGGGACAGACCGTTTTGAAAGTGCTACATGCTTGCCATGAAAATGGAAACTGCGAGGGGGGATGGTGTTGACATATGAGACGTTGTTTGAAAGCTAAACATAGAAGTAGGGTACTGCGGGTTTTTTTTTTGTTTTTTTTAAATACTAAATCACTCATAATCAAATTGTAAAATAAATAACGACCGCCAATTGCATAAAATTGGATTATATTTCCTTAAAGTAGAAATATAGCTAAACATTTATATAGCAAAGATCTCACTGCATAAACACGCTGTAACTACAGAGATGGCAGTGCCCTTGACCTCTGGTGTTAATGTATCTTTTAATTGGTTTTAAAAATAGAGGCGTCTCAAACGAGCTGTCATAACTTATTTACGCTAGTCCCATTTTATGAAATTCTAGAGTTGCTCAGTCTCTGTCCGCCTTTGTTTTGTCTCACAATAGTTACACACTCATTTTATCGTTTCTGCTCTCCCGTTTTCCACCTCTTGCCTCTTATTCACTTGGACAGGTCAGCAACACCTTCTTAGGAGTTGCGGGGGAAAAGTGACACAAGCAATTTGCAATTGAATCTGGGCACCATTAGAGAAATAAGGCAAGTGTGATCAGTGGTATAAATAATACTTGTTATTCTATGCAATAAGGTTACTCCTGATTGCTTCCAGGTGCACAAGGCAGACAGTAGAAGCCTAAAGGAAATTCAAGCCTTTCGGCGCTTCTCCCACTAGCGCTGGGTTGAGAAAAGCAGATTGTCATTTCACTACATTTTTTTCTCTCCTCGTTTCTAATGCTCTGTAACTCATATGATTAACCTCCTGTGAGTCCCACCTCAGCCCTGTGAGAATGATGTTCGCGCACGGTGCCTTGATGCATAAAACATCCCCCTTTACAGATGCAGGGAATTCCAGCCTAAGTTGTAAACATGTAAAAATGAGAATTATTGTAATTGAAATTGTTTATATGGACTACTAATGAACTGAAAAGTCTGGCTTCCAGAAAAGCGAGACAGGATAGTGAGAAAGGAAGGGAAGGTGAAAAAAAGAATAAGCAAAAAATAATGGTTCTAGTATGCTTGTAATACTAGGAGTGATTGCTTTACACAATGTTCACATGTAGACAGTGCATATGCATGTTCTCTCTGTCTTTGGCTGTGTTCTCCACAGCCGTTCAAGAAAATGAATAAATAAATGGACATGAAATATTGAGTTGGAATTTGAGTTTGTTTGTTTAGAAATTAATGTTTTGTTCAGTAAGATGTATTTAATCGATGAAAAGTGACAGTAAAGACATTTATAATGTTTTAAAAATAGTTCTGTTTCAAATGCATGTTCTTTTCGACTTTCTTTTAATCAAAGAATCCTGGAGGAAAACAAAAATCTGGGTTTTCACAAAAAAATATTTTCATCATTGATAATAATAAGAAATGTTTCTTGAAATCAACATATTAGAGCAATTTCTTAAGGATTGTGTGACACTGTAGACTGGAGTAATGGCTGCTGAATTCAGCTTTGCCATTTTTAATCACAGGAATAAATTACATTTTAACAATAAATTAAATTTTTAAATTTTGATAATGTTTCACAATAGTACAGTTTTTACTGTATTTTTTATCAAGTAAATTCAGGCTTGGTAAACAAGATAATTTTTTTAAATCAATCTTGCCGACCCCAAAATGTTGAATGGTAGGTATCTTAAAAATCTAATGTTTATATTATTATGATATTTCTAGTACTGGTATTATTGTTATCTTAATTTAGAATTGTGTAATTTAATATTATTAAAAAATAGTTTCTTGTGATTTTTTTTTTTTTTCAGTTGCAGATATGCAAATTCAAATGCTCCATTCAGTTGTTCTGCATTTGTTTCCATCATAGCTTTTTGGAAAGTTTGACATGAATGAACACTAAAGTCGATAAATTACCATGTAGTCCTCAAATCACATTTTGCATTTGAACAAATAGATTGTAGCACTGCACACATACACCACTGCCAGTCAGCCGCGATGTGTAGGGCGAAGGTCACCTGCAGCAGCAATGAGGCTTTGTGGATCATCCTGCAAGCTCATCTACCAACAATTCCAGGAATGAGAAAAGACTGTCAACACAATTATAATCAATCACATACCATCGCTCTGCTTTTTCATCCTAGGGACATGCAGGCTTTTTGTTTTTGACTAGTTTAACAAAGACGAGAAGGAACTAGATGAACTTTAAAAGTACAGAGATTTATGTATGCTCCATGACATGTCTTTCTCATTTTGTGTTTCATAGGTAGCAATAAAACATTTGCATGACTGTAGCTGTGGTATTTTTACTGTAAACAAAATGTAATCAGTTGTGAAAAGCTCTCAAATTCTGGACCTCATGGATGGTTTAATTTAGAAAATAAATGTCCTCCTTTTGCTACAACTTTAATACATGTATGACTTATTTCATTGCAAGCTCAATAGTGATGTTTTGCTAACATTCAGATGTGAAAATTATGTAAAATTTGCATAAATAACCTTGGCCTTGGTTTTATTTTTTTCCCCCATTTTGTGAAATCATGAATTTAGAAAATTGTTCGCTAAGTGGAAAGTGACATTAAAAATTGCTTCTATTTTTAAATTCACTTCAGCTTTAAAGAAAAACTAAGTGTATTTAATAGCACCCATTCCAATTTCAATATGTATATTAAAAGATAACATAATAACATATATTATGTTATGCAGTTTGAATAAAAGCATGGCACCATAACAGTTTATAAATCTGTTTGAAGCCAGACTTTCCAAGTCCCAAGTGTCTCTTTAGGGCTGTCTTGTAAATTCACTGCTGTTCTTTGCGTAGATGGGCATGACTTAAACTGATCTTTCTCTCTATCTCTCAGTCTATCTTCTCTTGTCCTCTTTCTACATCAGTTTCCATAGAACTAGAGGTTCTCATGTCAACACATTGGTCAGGGAATCCCATTTTTCTTTTTTATGAGGTGATCCATATTTTTATTGTAGCATTCACAGGGAGTAGTCTTCACACAGACTGAAAAACTTTGAGTCCGTGAGGCTTCTTGCTTTGAGGATTTACATTTCCCACATGAGTTCGGTAGAGGAGATTCACAACAGCCAAGGGAATAATCAAACATGGCCTCCTGAGAGTTTGTGCATGTAAACATTCTCTCGCTTTCTCTCTCTCTCACACACACACACATAAACATACACACGCACAACCAGAAGTTTTACCAGTTCTTGGGTTATATACAGGGTCCAAAAATAACTTTTTGCCACATATGGCGAGAGTGGTGAAATGGCCAATGGCGAGTGAAGTGAAAAGTTTACACTACTGTTAAAAAGTTTTTTTTCATTTTTTTTATGCTTTTATTCAGCAAGAATGCATTCAATTGATCAAAATCAACAGTAAAGACAATTATGTTACAAAAAAAATATGCAATAATAATGTTGCAAAAACAAAAAAACTAAAAATTATAATAAACTTTTTAAAATACTTTAAATTGACTAAAACTTTAGCAATGTAGATGTGTATATAGATGTATATAGACAAAATAAAAATGTATGTAGAAGAAAATATCTATCTATCTATCTATCTATCTATCTATCTATCTATTTAAACTAGTGTTAATTTTAGACAGTGGTTGGTAATAAATGGTTAAATTAAATTAAATGTAAAATAATTGTTATTATTATTAATATTATTGTTGTTGTTAATGATGATGATATTGTTAGTTATTATTATTATTATTATTATGCAAAGTAAAAATACATATAAAAATGTTTTACCTACATTAATGATTTACTTAGGTTGTTCATATTATTCTATACTGTTGAGATATTATGTGACCTTTTTTAGAGAATTACAATGCATGTCTATACTATATAGTTCTGCATATCTTACTTTATCTCTTTAAATATCTGTAATATCTACTGTATACCTTTAGATGTATACGTTTGGTGGATGTTTCCACTGATGCAGCTCAGTAGTTTAGTGTGGTCTTGTATGATGTGTTGTATAATGATTTTGGTCTTGAGTAGATGATAGTGATTGCTGAGACAGGCTTTCTCTCTCTTATCTCCTGAAACACTGAGTTGTTTGTGCTTTACAGCTCACCAGGAGGTCCGCCCAAACCCCTCATGCTATCTTCCAACCGCCCATTGTCCAGATCCCCATCTCCATAGGGAACTAATGCCCCTCACTCTCTCCTCCTTCTGTCATATACACACACACTCTCCTGCAAATGAGACGAGGATATGCAAATCTGTGTCACTCAGCAAATAGCTCTCAATTAGACCCTGATTAGGTGAATCCATGAATGATAATCAGGCCTTCAAAAAAGTGTGTTATCTATGTAGTATCAAAGCTTGTGTCCTGCCTCTCGTTGGGAATAAAACATCCAGTCAGGAGGTTGTCAGGTTTGTTTGAAGGCTGAGTGTAGTTAGGGTGGAGAGAAATTTGTGGATTTTACTGTCCTTTTTTATCAGCCCCTAAACTTTCATAAAGACAATATTGTATGTATTTTTGTCCTTATAACATTTATTTAGCTGTTTATTACTTGCATTTTCATGATAAACAGTGCAAGTCATTGTGTCAGATGAGGTAGTCTCCTTTATTCATTGGAACGACATCTGCCTCAAAAATATAAAACACAAGATTTTGTTTCTCATATTATTTTCATTTTGGTGGCTGAATGTGAAGCATATTCTACATATGTGTTCTCGAGAAAAATAAAAACCCTAAGCATTCTAGATCAACTCCTGACAGCAAATTTTCAAGTGAGGTAAAAGTTGTTATAAGATAGAGTCCCACAGACAGAGTTTTTCTTTAGTATATTTAGTTTGAATTTCTCATGTAACTTGCATCAGCAGGGTTCATATTATCATTCTTATAACTTAACTTACAGTGTGTTGCAGTTCCTTATAACTATCATTGTTAGAGTTGACAAACCATATAATGCTACATTTTCCAAATAAAGTTACTAGCCAACCTAGAGTAATGCTGTTTTATTTATTCTCTCAAGACTTTTACTCACATTTGAAGCAAGACTGGTAAGATGTTTTACTGTTTTTGAAAGCAATCTCTTATGCTCACCAAGGCTGCATTTATTTGATAAAAAATACAGTATTTTATTTTAATATATTTAAAAATGTAATATATTCCTGTAATGGCAAAGCTGAATTTTCAGCAGCCATTACTCCAGTCTTCAGTGTCACATAATCTTTTAGAGTTCTTGAAAATAGTTTTTTGTGGAAGTTGTTATACGTTTTCTTTGATAAGATTCTTTGATAAATAGATTTAAATAGCATTCATTTAAAGTAGAATCTTTTGTAGTATTATGAATGTCTTTACTGTCACTTTTGATCAATTTAATGCATCCTAAAGTATTGTTTTCCTGCAACTCAAATTGCAAGGATATTACACTTACAATAATGTTACTGTCCACTTTTTGTATTTACTCTCCAAGTCCAATTTTACTTGCATTTGGAACTTAACTAGCATTAATTGTCATCCTTGACTGAACTGTAAATGTCCATCACAGTCTGTCTTGTTAGAACTACATTAAGTACACCCAGAGTCTCTCTGTTACCCCACTTTCTAATAAGCTGAAGAGACCTTTGTCTATAGAAAGAACATGTGCGGTGAATCCACAGTGTGAGACATGACATCCGTTCCCAATTTTTTTTTTTTTGCGTTCTCTGGTCTTTAAAGCAATGAATATCTCCTCTCTCTTTCCTCGCAGGTTGATTTGCTGATTCCCGGCCTTGATGCTCTGATGTCTGCTGTCCCTTGACCTTCATCCATGGATTAGTCCCTTTACGCTTGAGGCAGATCTGACTGACCAGATGCTATCCCCTATGTGTCACTTCTTGTGGGTCAGGTGAGTGATGCCTCTGTTTGAAATGACATTTAGTTACTCCAGTTGGTCAGGGCTGTTAGAAAGATTAACCTTGAGAACAAGAGATCATGAATGGGATGTAATGTTATGCATGAATCAGAGACAAAAAGCTACACACAAAAGAGTGGGGCGTATAAAAATAAGTCTCGAAATCCATACGGATCATTTCATAAAAACAGCTGCATGCGCATTGCGCTCCAGTCGGTTGGCCCATCAACAATTAAAATTTTTAAATAAGACTTGTCATATAAAGCCTAAAACTGGCAAGCATTTTTATGAATGTATATTGTGTCTGTGTTAGTGTGTCAGTGTGTACAAGACATATTTTCTCCCATCCCTCCAAGGCTTAACAGCATCATCCAATCAGTGATAGGCGCTGCCTAGATGAACCAATGAGGACGCAATTGGATAGTATTCGTTCTATGGAATCAAAGGCACAGCACTTCTATGATATTAAAATGCACTCTGTCTTTGTTCATACCATGCCAAACCAAGAGAGAGAAAGGGGGAGGGCGAGGGGAGAAAAAACACACTCCACCAGAAAAACTTTTTGTATTCCTCCCCATATGTCTCTGCGGGTGTGCACGCATTGACTCTCCCATTTCTCGCTTTGAAATCTCTGCCACTTCATCCTTGAGCTTTTGTCAGCTTGAGGCGCTGCACCTCGATGAAGTAGGGCAACTAGAGTACAGTCTGCAATTCTTACTGCCGCCATCTTGGCCCTTGTCATTTCCTTTACTTGTTTTGTCCCAGTTTCCATAGTTGTATATCCAGGTTTTTAACCTGCCCCAGTTGCTCTTCCTAACACATTTAAAAATCCTTGAAATTTCTCTTTTCATTGCTTTTTTAAAATAAATTAAAGTTTCGACATTTTCCTTACCCACTGACCTCTTTGGACTCCTCTCTTCGTAATAATAGTACATATTGTTAGACTCTTCCTTTAAAAGAGGTTTTGAATTATGTTTTCTCTTCATTGAATAGGCCAGTTTTTCTATCTTTTTTTGCTATGGAGTGGAGATATTATTGGCCAAATTGCACGGCTTTCATGCAGATAAATGGGCGTTCGATAAAAGCCGTAATGTTTTTTGAAGCGGCCAGAGAGCCGGGCTGAATTGGGTGATAACCTCATCGCAGCATGGGGTCAGGGGCAGGAAGAGAAGCCCGGCTGGAAAAGGATTAAGAAGAGCCGTCGAAGAGCTCCGGACTCGGACCACCTGCCGAGGAGCCCAGGCCTGGTCCGCGCCTAATGGTTCTGATCAGCTATGCCATTGTCTGTGTTCCCCTCTTTCTTTTCTCCCCTCACAAGAAAGAATAGGACTGCCTCCCCATATCCCTGAACTCAGATTAGCTGTTGGCCCTTTTTGTTGTTGTTGTTTTTGTCATTTACTTTACACTATTATTTTTTTTTGACCTAAGCTCAGGGATCTGTACTTCGATGGTGCTCTTGTTGAGATGTGGCATGATGGGAACGTGCAAAAGGGATAGCTCACCTGAAACTTCTGTCATTGGTTTCTCACCTTCATGTTGTTACAAAACCATATGCCATTTTTTCTTTTGTGGAACAATATTTTTTTTTGGGGGGGGTGGGAATATTGTGGTGACTCTCTGGAGGAATGAGGCTGTCAAATGACAAAAAAGCCCAATAAAGTAACATTAAAGTAGTTAAAACAACTTGTTTACTAAATACCAAGCCAAACTATAGTAAATGTCTTTGAACTAAAGTTGTTAATTAATTAAAAAAAAGGCAGAATTCTTTTGAGTCAAATCTTTTCAATGAATCTTAATAAATAACGGTTAATAGGTGATAATCAGTGAATAGTGGCTTAAATTTTAGTCTTTTTGCTACACAAAGCTGTTGAAGACTTGGAATATAGTTGTCTGAGTCATTTGTACTTTGTGATATTTGTACACCACCTATCAAAATTTAGAATAATTACATTTTTTAATGTTTTTGAAAGAAGTGTCTTACACTCACCTAGACTGCATTTCTTTGTTAAAAAATACAGAATACAGTAAAAATAAAATGTGTTTTTAATTTGAATATATTTTAAAATGTAGTGTAGTCCTCTGATGGCAGAGCTGAATTTTCAGCAGTCATTACCCCAGTCTTCAGTGTCACATGATCCTTCAGAAATCATTCTAATATGCTGATTTTCATATATAAAGTAACACTATAAAATTGGACAGAACATATATTAATATTAAAAATAATTATATTATTTTTATTCCGTTCTATGCAACAGAATCAGATATAAAGTTTTGTTTGTTTATTTGTTTTTTGTTTTTTTGTTTTTCTATCCAAATAATGTATAGTCTTACAAAGCTAGTGCATGTGAGCAGAGCATAGCGTCACTATAGGTTGGCGTCATTTTACGAGCGTTGCCCAGTACATAGGCCTACTACACCATGTTACAGCACAGTAGCGCTATTGCAAACAGGAACAAGTATACTACATAGAAATTTCCTGTCAGCACGTTATTTGAGCGGACTTTGCTTTTCCAGTGAGCATGAGCAATACATAAATGGAGCGCTCGCATGGGCCTTGAGCAACTCAACGGAACGCACTTTCATAGAGCGGAATATTGAGAGGCGTGTCACACCATGCAGTGCTGAAATTTAGGTGCATCCCTTAATATATATATATATATATATATATATATATATACTGACACTTTTGATCAATTGAATTATTAAATTGATCAAAAGTGTAAGTAAAGATATGTATAATGGTATGAAATATTTCTATTTCAAATAAATGCTGTTCATTAAAAAAGTATGTTTCAACATTGATAATAAGAACTATTATTATTATTAATTGAGCACCAATAATAATTGATAATAACTGAACACCAAATCAGCTTCAGTCAATAATTTCTGAAGGTTCATGTAACACTGACGATTCAATTTTGCCATCACAGGAATAAATTACATTTTAAAATAGTTATTTTTTAATTGTAATAATATTTCACATTATTGCTTTTTTTTCGTATTTTCATTCAAATAATCACAGTCTTTCAAAAACATTTGGAAAAAAAAACGTAATTATTTCAAACTATTGACTGGTGGTGTATACATATGGTTTTATGGTGCTGTCATTTTTGAAAGTCAAAAGCTTCATTAACTCTAATTGCATTGCAAAAAGCAACCAGTAATTTTTAAAAGAAAAAAATAAATGAATAATTTCTCTTTTGTGCTTCATGGAAGAAAGTCATACTGGTCTGGAACAACACGGGAGTGAGTACAATTACAGAATTTAACAGAATTTACATTTTTGGGGTGAAGTAAATGCACGTGTTCACATGTAATTTTGGATGCTTGATGGATCACTAACATTTAGCTCTCTCTCTCTCTCTCTCTCTCTCTGTGTGTGTGTGTGTGTGTGTTTTATGACAAAAAGACTTCTTAGAATTCACTTTCTGTGACCTAATGTGACTCTCTCTTTGTTCTGAAAGGTAACTAATAGAAAATGATGATGAGGGAGCATCCGCTCATCAGTGTCTATGGTCATTTTTTATTCATCTTATATATTCACACATTAGCTGGAGGGGCTTCTTGGAATTTTTTATTTTCTCATTTTCTGAGCTGTCCTTTTATCAATGCCAAAGAATATAAAAAGATCATCAAAAATTCATTTATACACACAAAAGCACCTTACAACATTTTCTTTCACAATCTACATGTGTTCATCGTGTTAAACAGACACACCACTAAACATCTTTCCCTGCAATCAACATGTCTATGCATAAAATATTTCCCCGCACCATTTTTCATGGCTGTGGGCTGAAACGGCTGTAGTTAGATGCATGAATACTGATAGGGCCAATCGTGCAGAGTGCAGTGCAGGTGTGCAGGTGAACGCTCTGTTTGGCAGTTGCCTGACATGTTTCTTCTCTTTAGCATGTGGAGTGCAGACAAGCTCATGAATAACAGGTCTGATGAATGGTCTGAGCAGGCTTAGCACTAACTTCTACAGCACCTGCTTCTGTGTTGCACCCCACGAAGAAGTGTGCATATGTGTGTGTGTGCTTGACACAAACTTACCAGAATAGCTATTGTGTGCACTGACAGCTGTGTGCGCTATTTTAGACAAATAATTAATCTGTGCTTGATGAAAAACAGGCGCATTTATGTATTTCAGTTATGCGACGTGCGAGTCTCCTTTTCAGCAACATATTTTGTCAAGTTTCTTTTGATGAAGGACATTTTATTGTGATATCAAAAACTTAAAATAAATAAATATCTATGATGTTATAAACCAATTTCTATCAGTATATTACAGTACTATGCTCAGTTCAAGAGCTTCTGGTTTATGTATGTATGGAATAGCACAAAGGCAGGATATGACTCCATAAGGATGATTTCTAAAAGATGGCTGTCTAAGCACACCGTAGAGTTCCCAAGCATTTTTTTTTAAAGCAGCCGACATCATGTTCTGGAACATTCTCTCTCTCTTTCCTCTCGTAACGGCTGTGGTCGGCCGCTCTCGGCCCGTGCCAACTACCAATAACCATATTCCAGGAAAGAGCTCCACATGTTCAATTATATAATTAAATCATCTCAGATTTAGACAGATGTCCCATAATACGTTTCAAATGCAATCAGCTGCACTCGTTCCCCACATAATGCATTTGGAGAAGAAAAATGATGTCCGCTGAGCATAAAACAGATCATATGTGTTGTGTTGGTGCTTCTGTTGCGTGCACTGTTGATATTGTTATTATTAGTATCGCCGCAAGCTCCATTTAGTATTTTTGTTAAGAACATCAATGCATTTTTATGGCAACTGCTTAAAATAGGCCCTTTTATCATGGTAGTGTATATGGAAATGTGCCAAACAATAAACATACCCACAGACAACTAATTGCCTAGTTAGAGAAATAACATAATAGGATGAGGATTTTAATATGAAAATCCACAGCAATCGTGCTCCCTACCTTGAGACCTATTGTTATCCTCCAGCCTCAGTCCTCGACCAAACTAGTCTTTCCCGCTCAAATCCTGACAGTTTTAAAGCATATCTCCTCACATTGTTTGGGAGACAGCGCACAAATCCCTTGAGCCTTGTGTCCAGTCCAGAGAACTTAGAATGAGTAATTGTTTACTTTAGAGACAAAGCTGAACTGTAGTCATACAATAGTAGTGGATAAAGAGACGTTTTTTGTCAGCGTTTAAGCTGCTCTTGGACAGTTTTGGCCACACAAGAGCTGTGGGCTCAGGTTGGAAAGTAGCAGTAATGTAATTGGCCCAGTTACTTGAGAATATTGTTTTCAGTACAGTTCACTGAATATGTGTTTTGTTTTGTTTTTCCCCTCTCTTTTGGTCTTATTTTAAAATTAGGCCTATATATATCTAATAATCAGGTACACTTACAATACGGTTTCATTTTTTAACATTAGTTAACATGAACTAACAATTAATACTTCTACAGCATTTATCGATCTTTAATAATGTTAATCTTAATGTTTTATAAATACATTTTTAAGATCAAAAGTTGCATCTGTCAACATTAGCACTTTTAAATGACACGAACACGAGCATTTCAATAAATTAACATTAACAAAGGTTAATAAATTCTGTTCAACTATATTACCAATGTTAGTTCATGTTAGTTAATGCATTAACTAATGTTTACAAAATGAGAGCTTATTGTAAAGTGTTACCAATAGTTAACAAAACTTAGAAAAGGTGGTTTTGTGAAATGTGGCCTAGCTTAGAAAGCCTTTTTTAATCATTTAAATTGCATTATTCTTTTAAAGGCCAGTGTTTTGTGCACCATTGATCACTGATAAGAAGGAACTGAAATGATATGAATGAGACTTCATTAATATGCACCATTCAGTTCAAAACAGCATCTTGACAGGTTGAAGATAACATTGATGAGCAGCCAAATGACAATTGCATAAATAAAACGTCCATCTCACTCATTTTTCCAAGCTTTTTTTTTTAAATAATAGTAATAACCCTAAAATGGAGTTGTTGAATTTTGTGATTGAGTCTGACAGGGGAATGGAAATGGTGGTGAATCGTTTGAAAGGTGACCTTTACAGACGAGACTCTTAGGACAGACTAGCACAAAGTGTCAGCTTTATTCGTAAACCCGTCTCCATTTGTCACATCAAAATGTAGAAAAGAGAAAGAGAGAGAGAGAAAAAAAGCCTATTTCATTAAAGGTAGATGTCCTCTTCCACAGCAACTAACGATATATTAGTTCACCTGCACGGCCACCTCCAATTGTGCAGGAATCAGATAACTCCACATGCTAATCACAACAGCCGGCCCCCGCTGTGAATAACACCGCTGACCACAGCGTTGACGTGTCCCCCCTCGCTCTCTTACTATACACACTCCAGTGGTCAATTACACCCTCAAGGCAGCTCAGTAAATACTAATCATTTCCTCATGAAGACAAAAACTGTCCATTTTTGTTAGCTGTCACTTTAGTTTCCCAACAGATCACACGGGTTATTTCTCTAAAGGTGTTGAGTTATGAAAACCATATGCAAAGCTGTTCCACATGGGACGAAGGGAGTGAGTCACATTACGGACATGACGGAATGTGAGCCAAGCAGCCTGAGTCAGAGAAATATTGTGTAATTAGATCTGATTGGTGCCTTTTTATTTATTTATTTATTTATTTTTAATCAGTAAAGACAAACCTTTACTCATACAGTGCATCTATTAGAGGCCCAAATATCCTCGGGGACTGAGCGGGTCTCAGTCAATGATTCTTGATACAGCCTCGTAAGCGGATGCGTGAAACTCGTCATGTTTTCTAGCATGTCTTTCACATGAATGAAATTTTTTTTTTGTTTTTTTTTTTGTGTGTTTTAGAATTTGCACACATACATGAATTGTGTTGTTTTATTATATGAATGAATGAATGAATGAATGAATGAATGAATGAATGAATGAATGAATGAATGAATGAATGAATGAATGAATGAATGAATGAATGAATGAATGAATGAATGAATGAATGAATGAATGAATGAATGAATGAATGAATGAATGAATGAATGAATGAATGAATGAATGAATGAATGAATGAATGAATGAATGAATGAATGAATGAATGAATGAATGAATGAATGAATGAATGAATGAATGAATGAATGAATGAATGAATGAATGAATGAATGAATGAATGAATGAATGAATGAATGAATGAATGAATGAATGAATGAATGAATGAATGAATGAATGAATCAATCAATCAAAAATTCAGTAAATATAGTAATATTATGAAATATTATTACAGCTTAAAATTAATTTTCAGCAGCCATTCTTCAGTGTCACATGGTGATCATTCAGAAATCATTCTAATATGCTGATTTGCTGCTCAGGAAACATTTTATTATTATCAGTGTTGAAAACAATTGTGCTGTTTAATATTTTTTGTGGAAACCATGATACACTACCAACAAGTTTGGGGTTAGTAAGATAGTAAGATAGTAAGAAAGAAAGAAAGAAAGAAAGAAAGAAAGAAAGAAAGAAAGAAAGATAAAGAACAAAAGATCGAACAATCAAATAAACTGAAGTCATACAGCTTATAACATGAGGGTGACTAAATTATGACAATTTAATTTTTTTTAGATGAACCATCCCTTTAAAAGTGGCTTAAACAATTTTACACAAAACACTGAAATATAAGATGTGATGCTTAGATGAAATTAAGAATAGGTAGATATCACTTCCATAATATTTTTATAGCCTGTTATTTCTAGTCAAGTATTTGTTTGCAAAAACTCTGAAAAATTGTTTTTACATTTTATGCATTATACATCAAATTATATCTATGAAATTAGCCTTAGCCAGACAAAAAAAGTTTTTATATACACAAGAAAGGTTAAACACAAGATGTCATATGAGATATGATAAAAGTGTCATTGTGATGGAAGTGTTCGTGGGTTCTAGAAAAATTACAAAAATGACGAGTTACATTTGTTATTTAATAAAAAATATATATATGTACCTCTAATGATGTAAAAGAGGTAGATGAAAAGAGAGAAATAAGCTCCCAGTATACAGAGCTGCTGAAGCAGGATTAACAGCAGACTATGGAAATGTAACTTTATGCCTGGATAAACAGATGAGTCTTCAGTCTAGAGAGAACAGGTCCTGAACATTGCTAGGAAGGCTATTCCAAAGCTTAGGTGTGCACTACTAATCACCGACTAGGTGAACCAATTACAAGATCATTTTCCACCCCGACTCCAGCAACAACTCCAAAATTCGATTTGCGCTGCACCGATGTGCACAAAACGGGCACTTTGCTAGCAGGCTGGCACTTTGATGGGTTTTCTTAGCTCCCACTTCTCACCGCCTCACTCTCCAGTTAAAGAAAGATAAAGAAATAATTTAATACTTTTATTCAGTAAGTACTCATTAAATTGATAAAAAGTGACAGTAAGGACTTCTGTAATCTTACATAAGAGTTATATTTCAAATAAATGCTGTTCTTTTGAATTTTCTATTTATCAAA
>NW_015539864.1:77192-80022 GCF_001515605.1 Sinocyclocheilus anshuiensis
CATTGTTCATTAATAAAAGGCATATTTAGAGCAACATACAACCATACAACACGTATACATATGTAAAGAACCATGTTCTCAAGGGGAGCCAGGTTTAAGTACGGCCTACGTTGTGTCCCACTTCCTTTCTCTGTCCTTATATACTTTTATGTCAGCTCTATGTCCTATAAAGTAAAGGCTAAATGCCCATAAATTAAAAGAAACTGAAAAAAGTGTGAGAGAGAAAGATATCTCTGGTGACTTTATATTACTGTTGTTGATAGCAGATGAGCGAGTTGTCCCTATTCAGAGTCAAATTCAAATGTATGAACACCCTAATAATAGGCTTTCAGCAGGTAATATTCATCCTCTGTTAGACATAAGTAGGCCCAATATACATAGAATCTGAAGGGCTCTTCCCAGCATCTTAAAACTAGGTCGAAAGTCAGCTCTGTCACAGGAGACTGAGAACAGCCCCATATTAACATAATGAGACATATCACGTCAGTAGGTGGAAGATTGCATCTTTCATTCGTTGGCATGTAGCTTGAAAGGTCATCCGGAGCCCCATCACCAACAACCTCTCAGGGTTCCTACACGCACACGGAAAAGTCCCAGAATGGCCAGATTCGCAGTGATAAACTTAGTGCTTTTAGTACGACGATACATGTCGCAGATCCAAAGAAAAAAATGTATCGTGATTTCCACTAAAATATTAAGCAGCAAAAACTGTTTTGATCATCGATAATAATAGGAACCATTATTCATATTTTAGCACCAAATCAACATATTAGAATGATTTCTGAAGGATCATGCAACACTGAAGACTGGAGTCTGGAGTAACGGCTGCTGAAAATTCAGCTTTGCCATCAGATAATGTTAAAATACAAAACAGTTATTTTAAATATGTACAATATATATAAAAACTGTTTTATTTGTTATAGCATATATAATTAATGAATAATATATAAATTAAGTGGTGTACATATATATATATATTAGGCTTTCAGCAGGTAATATTCATCCTCTGTTTGACATAAGTAGGCCCAATATACGTAGAATCTGAAGGGCTCTTCCCAGTATCTTAAAACTAGGTCGAAAGTCAACTCTGTCACAGGAGACTGAGAACAGCCCCATATTAACATAATGAGACATATCACGTCAGTAGGTGGAAGATTGCATCTTTCATTCGTTGGCATGTAGCTTGAAAGGTCATCCGGAGCCCCATCACCAACAACCTCTCAGGGTTCCTACACGCACACGGAAAAGTCCCAGAATGGCCAGATTCGCAGTGATAAACTTAGTGCTTTTAGTACGACGATACATGTCGCACCTATGTAGGTCTTTACCTATGGGGCTAAAGCAGGAGCGTCGTCCCACAGCCGCAGTGTAAGCATCGAATTACCCCTCTCTACTACAGCCTACAACAGCCCCTCTGTGGAATGACATCACCGCCAGTGCGTACCTGCTAGTGATTACTGTCTCCTCAAGCAAAATGCTTCCAGCCATCTATTATTGCATAGCACCATATGAGTTGAATCATTACAACATTTTCTTGTTACACTCTGTGCCAACTTACTTTAATGGGATCCCTTTTTCCACAGCTTTTTTTGTTTTATTTTGCCGACCTGTTGTTTGTGCTCCAAAATTAAAACCATGGCATGGCATAAGTGCGTTGTAATTACGTGATCTCCATTTTCTTCTTGGCTTTCACAACTTGATTTTTTTTTTCCTCCAAATTCCTCTTTTAGAAAGCAAGCCTCTCCCCAGGGAAAATTAAACAGAAACGTTATACCTTTCTTTTTAAAGGAATCGAATGTGCGTTCCTTCTCTAAAGTGTCAGTCAGACTCCCACTTGGTGGTCTGGACTTGTGATTGTCTACGCAGAGACTGACGCTGACAGCTATAGTGGTACATAGCAATTATTTTAAGAGCAAAAAGATTACAGTGCTTTTTATCAATTAAGTAATAGTTCGTAAACGGCCATAATGCCTCAGATAATATCCTACCTGAAAGCAAAACATTATTCTAGTCCAAAAGTGTTTGACATAATCTGTCTTCTGGTATTAAATGAAGCGTGGCAAATTAAATGTAGTGATTGCTTTGCACATTCTTGGAACGATTTTTAAATTGTTATTTTTTTTCTCCAACGAAAAAATCATAAACAAAAGGGAGCACATTAAATGTTTGATTAGTTGCTAAGTTCACATCATGTATGCTTCATTTATCATCAACCACTGAAGTTTTAATCATCAGTCTTTGTAGAATATTTACTCACACAGATGAATACAAAAAGGATTCAATCAAACTTTGGAAGAAGAATTGTGTTAAAACATAACAGTGATTAAATGAAATGAAATGAAATATTTAATTAAATGAAATATTCAATACATTGTTATTATAAAACTAAAAAAGTAATATTAATAATACACTATTATTATTATTATTATTATTATTATTTAACTGATGTTTGCTTTTAATTTTTTTTTCTTCTTTGATTTAGTCAGTTGTTCGAAAGCCACTGGATCCTGTTTCCCACAGATTTATAAACAGGACAAGCACTTAGTCTCCAATCTCAATGGCATCACTACTGTAAATGGAAAGTGGTTTATCGTGTCTGTTATTAGGATTCAGAAATGAGATCAGATCAGTTTATGATAGCAGCAGTTGATATGTGCTTGTACTTCCTGTGTTTAGACTGGCCACCGATACACACACATGATCTCCCACATGCACATCACCAACTTTGCTGACACTTTCTTAATGCCCCTATCCCATAATAGGCTGGAATCCCCCAAACTGTGTGTGTGTGTGTGTGTGTGTGTGTGTGTGTGTGTGTGTGTGTGTGTGT
>NW_015539864.1:80274-80472 GCF_001515605.1 Sinocyclocheilus anshuiensis
TGTGTGTGTGTGTGTGTGTGTGTGTGTGTGTCTTGTCTGATTTTCTTTTATCGTGTTTGTGTTGTCACAACTTCTCACGTCTGAACCAGTGCATGTATGTACGTGTTTTGTGTGTGTGTTTTACCTTCTTGTGAATTGTTGCTTCCAGCTTAGTGTGAACAATTCAATTGCTCATCATGACAAATCTTACAGGAATGC
>NW_015539864.1:80504-90444 GCF_001515605.1 Sinocyclocheilus anshuiensis
GGAATGCCACAGATAGCTGTAAGCAGCCAAACCCCCATGCATCTTGGGTGAACTAGTCCCTGTAGTTATAAAGTGTCACTGAGAATCTCAGAGTGGAAAGACTCGCACGAACTTAACTCTTTATTAAGCTACATGTGGATTGACTCTAAGATGCTGTATTGATTGCAGAGGTTAATGAAGAACAAAGTGTGAGGGAGACAGTTGAAAGAGAGCAAGACCTCAATATACAAGAAAAAAACAATCGAACAGAAAATCCAATCAAGTATCAAAGCGCAACAAAACGAAGAGTAAACGTCTAGGGGCGAAAAAGAGGAACAGAAAAGGTTGTGCATGTCAAAGAGAGAGACTGGAATCATTGTCAATATCTCAACACTAATCTACGAGGAGAAAAGAAAGTGAAAAATGGATGCATTCCATCTAGTGCTGTCTGTAACATGTGCCAGGTAGAGCGGGAACAGGTTAAATTAATCAGCTGCTCTTGTTGCGCTGCTCAATTCAGCTCTAGGTACAGCATGGACCCATATCTGCAGATGGGGTCATCCATGAAATATGGTGTGATGTTGTCAAATTGATGGAGGTCAGAGAATAAAGGGAATGAATTTATCATGGCTTGAGCATGATACATGGAGCAGTACGGCTAAAGCGCATGCAGGGCAGGCATCTGCGTTGTGAGAGTGAATGCAGTCTTGAAACACTATTTTCTCTGCCCACTGGAAACATATTATTAAAAAGCTCAGTTTGGTAAATTGAATGGGCATACTAGATTACACAGAGCTCCTAAAAAAAGGGCTCATGGCGATACGGGCGTCAAGTTTTGAAAGGAAGGAGGGATCAAATGTGTTGTTTTTGATGGCATGACATGGCAAAGGCTTAGCTCCTCATAAATAATTGATGCTCAAATATTTTATTATTATTATCATTTTAAAATGGTATGTAGAAGAGTATTTAAATTAAAACTAAAATGTAAATTATTTATTAACATTATGATTAGGCAAACAAGCAGCAGAATTTTAACATTGAAAGGCTTTTTTTCTACAGTGTATTTAAAGAGTTTTTTGAAGATTCCTTTTTTTTTCTGTGTAACAACAAAAACACAATTTTTATAAATGTCTGCACGTTTTTTTATCCTCCATTTATTCTATGTTTTTCATGTGTTGCTGTGGTAGAACAACACATGAATTTTAATTTTGTTGTTTGTTTTTGGAAGGAATATCGATAATGAAAAGTTGAGACAACATTGTTTCTGCGCTTTCCACTGCTGATGACAATCGCAACAACCTTTCAGCAGAACATTTAAAAATGTCACATTTCAGTGCCAGATCACCTCCCATTATAAAACCCATTACCAAATGAAAACTTGAGCTCAAGAAATGTAAATGCTTCCTTTATATTATACACATTCTTGTTATAAGCTTTTTCATAAAGTGGTGGAGACAAAATCGGCTGTTTCAAAAAAATGTTGACTGCACGACTACACACATACAGTATTCTGTCCAACCACAGAAATAAAGAGAAAATAAGAAGTTAACTCCCTACAGCTCATGTAGCCGAAGCTGCAACCTTTCCCCTTTTCTAATTATTACAGTATGTTTAGCAGAAGACTACAGATGTTTGCTGTTAAGAGTAGTTTTGTTTCAATTACGAATGGAAAATAATATGAATGTTGTTGTTTTGTAAATGCACACAAACACTTTTTTTAATCCATCTGTCTGCATGGACGCTCTCTTGCACCTACCGTCTGCTGCACATCTTATCAAAAAAAAAAAAAAAAACCTTTTCATGTTCGCGACATATATGTACACATTATGTATTCAATTCTCATTTCATGTATGCAATTGTACCAATATTGTTTACACAGCATCATGAACACAGCGCTCCGCAAGCTTCTCTGGCACATGAACACACGTAACCCCCCATAGTGATATAACCAGTGATGTGCATCTGCAGAGCCCGATGGTCACGTGACACATCTGGAGGTTTCCAGTTCTATGCCCTAGTTGGCTGGAGATGAGGGGGACCTCACAGCCTAGAGAGAGAGAGAGAGAGAGAGAGAGAGAGAGAGAGGGATGACTTTGACTCGTCCTAACACTTCAGTGGCCGTGTGAGGGATGCTCCCATGGAGGTGGGGGGAGGGCTATTTTTCAGAGCACCGTCCTAGCGTACATGTGCCAAACTGAGACACTCCCACACATCCACACTGACGGCAGAGCTCCAGACAATAATTAGGAGAGGGAACAGGCCGTGTATGTGAAGGAACTGGTGATGCAGATATACATTAATATGTATTATGGACTATTTATTACTCTATGTATTAAGTCGCTGTTGTGAAGCAGGTAGGATTGTATCGGCATAGACATCACATGCAGAGCTCGGTGCCTCTGTGTGGATATCTGCTTCTAATCACCTATTCTGGTGCAGTGAGTTGTGCTTGCCAGCTGAGTGTCTGTCAGCGTGCAGGACAAGAGGGAAGTTTTGCATTTGTGGACACTCAGGGACAGGATGTGGACGGCTCTGTATGTAGTCAAGCATGGAGCGAAGTCGGGGTCCGTCACTGCCAGCATCTGCTGCCCACTCGAGGCCGCCCCAGAGGCACTGACCAAGCGGCATCCGTCTCTCTCTCTCTCACACACACATAGTTAAACACACACTGGGCCAGCAAAGTGGGAAGGAACGTGTATTCTCCTTCTTCTTCTTCTTCTTCTTCTTCTTCTTCTTCTTCTTTAGCTCTCAACCGGTTTCATTGATTTTGTGGTTTTAACTGGTAGATTGTGACCCAGATGTGGATGTGTGTACATATTTGATCAGAAATATTGTGAAGTATTATTAGAGTTTAAAATAACTGTTTGTGAATATATTTTAAAATGTAATTTATCTCTGTGATGGCAAAGCTGAATTTTCAGCAGCCATTTCTCCAGTATGTAGTGTCACATGATCCTTCAGAAATCATTCTATTATACCGATTTGCTTTTCAAGAAACCTTGAAAAGATGAATTATGTTGGTCAGAAGAGAAAAAGATGTCAAATTTGCCATCACTCCCTCAGCCGTTTTATTAGAAAAACTTTATATAAATCAAATGTTTACCTTATGACAAAATGCTTTTATTATTATCATTATTATTTCCACATTGTTTTACATATCATGAGTAGATATACTGATGGAATTTATTTTTTGGGCAGAATCTGTAGTTTTCTGCATAATAGATTTAAACATGGTAAAACGTGTTAAACTGAGCTAAGAGTACTGTATTTCTAGACACTATCATTTTTATTTGTTATTTTTTTTCACAAATAAAAACAAGGCTGTGAGGGATAGAATAATACACTATAGTCTGTTCAATAATATATATATATATATATATATCCTTCAAAGCCTGTACTCCATACTGCATTTTGTGCATCCATTTCTCCAGTATGTAGTGTCACATGATCCTTCAGAAATCATTCTATTATACCGATTTGCTTTTCAAGAAACCTTGAAAAGATGAATTATGTTGGTCAGAAGAGAAAAAGATGTCAAATTTGCCATCACTCCCTCAGCCGTTTTATTAGAAAAACTTGTTTTGCAGTGTTATTTAATGCAATTTAATGCCATAGTTGAAAATATTAAAAACTTTTTTCAGGATTATTTGAGGGAAAAAAATTAAAAGAACACCATTTATGTGACAAATATAAATGTCACATTATATTTTGTAACATTATAAATGTCTTTCACTGTCACTTTTGATCAGTTTAATGTATCTGTTTCTAAAAAAAATACTGACCCCAAACCTTTGAACGTTAATATATAATTTTGGTGCTGTGTTGGTTCTCAACTTGATGTCCTGCATAAAATGGGTCCTGAAGCAAAACGAGTTGAAAACTGCAACTTTTGTTTGTCTGCTCACAACTTTTGTGCAGCAGGTGAATGGATCTGCATCCTGGACTGTGTTTCTCCAATCTGGACCCCCAGGTGTGTGAGTGTGTGTGCGTCTGTGGGTTGGACGGTGGGTATGTTTCGGTGTGGGTGGAAAATTGGGCTGTGTGTGAGGGAGTGTTTGTGTCCTGCAGTGGGAGAAAGAGAAAAAGAGAGTGAGAGAGGAAGTGATGAAGGGTGAAAGCAGGGGGAGATGAGACACTTTGATGATGTTAATTTTGGGTTTATCTCACAGATGGTATGAATGATTTCTGTTTGGTTGGAGCTCATCTAGAACACTAGGGGTCCTTTTATCTTTCTTCATATTTATTTATTTACCTATTTTATCACCGGACCCCCCACCTCCACCCCACATCTTCCTGAACACCACTACAACACTTTTGTTTTGATTACCTTGTTAACATTTCACTTCATTGCAAATTTATGTCCCTTTGTGTTTAGAGAAGAGGCTCATTGTGGATTGATTTTGATAAATGAGAAGTCTGGTCTGAAGAGCAAAATAACAATTCTCTTTATTGAAAGTGGCTCCTAATGCAAAGTCTGAACGTAAGTGAAATTTCCGATGGTGAATTCGGCCAGTGACTGATACATGTTATCATTTTGTGCATAAGTTTAAAGTAGAATTTGTTAGAACATATAGTGCATGCATATAATGATATCGAACGTGATACAAATGTATGGTTTGAGAGAGTTGTTTTAATATCGAAATATATGTTGCTACTTGCTTGCATCACATTTACTGACAGAGAATTATTGATATGTTTATTTTGTGTATTTGAATACTCTGAACAAACTATGGGGAAAGTTAAAAAATAAATTATATAAAATAGCCCTTTAGTAATACGATGATCCCCCACAGAACAATTTCATTATGCATAAAAACTGGAATTACAAATGAAATGTTCCATTTTACAGTAGTTGCTATGATTTCCTTTCTCCATAGGAGTGTGATTTAGTCATTTATCATTTTTGTGCAAAGGTAAACAGGTCCTCCATGATAAAAATATACCTCGGCATTCAACAGAAGCCCTAGATTGTGCCGACACACCAGTCCCTTGTACTTTTGTTCTTCTGGGTGTCAGTGAAATTAATAATTCATACCATTTACAGAGTAACTCGGAAATTAATCCTGACTGAAACTTGAGGAGAAGACCTGATTACATTCATTTAGCTCAGCACATTTAAGTCAGGCTTCTAAAGCCATTCAATGTTGACATGTGACATGTGAATTACTGCTAACTTTCTAAATAAATGAAGGTGTGTTTTACATATTAAAGCAAAAACTGTTTATATTGTTTTGCATACTGAGTTGCAAATATGTTGTGAACTCTATGGACAAACAGTCAAAGTCATCTTTAAAATGTGTGAAACTGTAAATGAAAGGAAAAAATTTCACGGAAAATACTAAAATAGAAATCTGCCATAGAAACAAGGATGCTGTGAATTTGTGTGAGTTTGGTAGAGGGTAATTGAGTGCTCTCCTGCCTGCATGAAGTGTGGGGCTGGGGATCTCTTCAGGTGTTTTTAACCAAGAAGCACACCACTCTGGGTTAAGCCGGGTCAGCTACCAAAACTTGCTAAAATTGCAGCTGCTGCTCCTTTCACTCAAAGTCTTGCGTAGTTGCTAAGCTTCATAGGACTTTGTGAAAATATTTGAACTTTGCCAATGAAGGTGCTAGGAGCAGGTGGATGAGGTCAGGGGGCATCAGAGGTTTGCTTCAGTGGCAGTGCCAATTTTAACTTACAAGACTGTCTGTGCACTCTTCATTCATCTTCAGTATGGAGGCATCTTGCTTTTGAGTTGTTTTTCCTTGTATTCGTACATTCTGTTTGTTTACTGTATAGTATGAGAAACCTGTGGTTTAATCTCATTATCTAATAAAATAATTTTTGAAATCAGTAGTTACAATTTTTTTTTTTTTTTTTTATTTCTATGTAATGTAAGTGATGTACAGTCGGCCAGTTTGTCGCAAAATAAACACAGACAGGTTGGTCAGGGCTCAGACGGGAAGCGAGTTTAGTGCTTTTGTCCTCAGCCTCTTTCTTCTCACATAATAAAATAATTTCATTTCAGACCAATATTTCATGTCCACTTATTTATTTGGTAAGTGGCGTTCTGACAATCATTATAGGACAATAAACCCCTTCAGGGTGATATCACCTTATTTTGCAATA
Source organism: Sinocyclocheilus anshuiensis (assembly GCF_001515605.1). Taxonomy (NCBI): domain Eukaryota; kingdom Metazoa; phylum Chordata; class Actinopteri; order Cypriniformes; family Cyprinidae; genus Sinocyclocheilus; species Sinocyclocheilus anshuiensis. Next base: position 86,593 of record NW_015539864.1, read on the forward strand.
TATATGTTGGGGTTGGGCGATATGGATGGTTATGGCACTGTACTATTGTAATGTGCACCTGCACTGGCTTCATAAATGTGACAGAATTGGCAATTGTCCTTCTTAAAAATATCGCTAAATATCACATACTGTGTATAATGTTGCGAAATGAACATTAGAATAAAGGAATTTAGTGAATCTTATTAAATGTGGCTTTCAGGTACACTGTAAAAAATGCAAAAAGAATGTAAAATGGTTAAGTAAAAACTGTTTAACAGTAAGCTACCTTGCGATATGCATTACAAAAATTGTTAAAATACAGTATATATATATATTTTTTTTACTGTGAAATACTGAAAAAAAAAAATTCTGTAAAAAATTGTAAATTGCTTTATTTAAAGGAAAAATTGTTATTTTACAAGGTAATATGTGTAATTTTACTTTGGATATTATTACAATTATATTTTTTTGTAATAAGAATGAATTAGGTAACATATCAGTTGTTTAATTTTTAAATAACTAGTTAATTATTTTACAAACATATTCTCAAATATGTGTAGTTCAAATATGTCAGTATATTAACATGATATTTAATGACATATAATCTAATGACATAAAAGCATTGTCAGGTAGCATGTCACCAAAACCCCACCTAATAATTCTTGTAACGCCATTTGCAGCAACAATTTTGCAACATTATTTATTTGTTTGTTTGTTAAATACAGTAAAGTTCTGCCATTTTGTTTTTACCATAAAATATAAAGAAAAGGTCTAATCTAACAGAAATCTAACAGTTATTTTCACACACACAGACACACATATTATTATTATTATCATCATTATTATACAGGACATCAAACTCTTCTGCAGTATGTCCTGTCCCCTATGTTTTGGGCTTTGGTAAGTGTTAACTTTTAGCATGCAAAATAACAACACTTCCAAGCGCAGTGCTGCTCCTCGGTGAGAATGAACTTCGCATCCCGAATGAAAACGTAAAACAGAGCCAAACCCATGAGCTGCCTACAGTCGCTATCAGCCAGAGACCCGATGATGACGAGGAGCTCGTGAAAGTCATTCATCAGGGTTCGGCGTTAGTCATGGATGACCCTTCATTCACTGATCCAGTGCTGGATAGACACATAGCGCACTGACTGGACGCAGCGGGGGGACCAGTAGCGCTTCACATCCACCGCCGAGCTAGATCCAGAGCTGAGGAAACACACTCTTGCGCGAATTATCTGTACTCTCGCAGCGCTTTCAGTTAGACATGCACGCGCGCACTCCCGGCTTTGTTGTATCTCTGTGAGGAAACAGCGGCTGCTCGTGTAACTCCGTATCTCGGTGTATCCGGACGGTGGCGGCTGATATTCGGCGTATACGCACATGATCTCTGGACACATCGATCACCCCCGACCGATCTCCTCCGTTTGCTCTTGCATTCAGAGAGGAGACAGAAATATCTGTCTGTCAACATCTGAGTGAATCTCGCGCTCTCCGGACTATATCGTTTGAACGGGAGTTGCTGTTTGAAGCGAGTTGAGGAGGACTTGTTTTGCAAGAAACATCTCTCTGTTTTGTCTTTCCCTGAAGAAGTTGACCGTCGTTTAGTGGTTTTCTCAATGGGATGCTGAAACACATCAACAGCAGGTAAGAAGCCCGATGGCCTCACCATGCGCGAGCGCTCATCTATACAATACTTTTTTACCCTTTTATAGAGACAAAACAGGTCAAGGCAGGTTTAATTTAATTTTCATTTTTAAAGCTTGCTTTAATTATTGTTTTATTGTTAGATTTAAAAAATCTAATTATTACTCCTGAATGAAAATGAATATACAGAGAAAATGAGTTCGTCGCTTGAAATACATTACTTTCAGTATTTATAGTTTAGTTAAGCGCATGTTAATGCAAACAATATAAAGACAGTAGGTGCGCACAGGTTGTAAATGTGTTCACGTGCGGTGCGTGTAAGCTTCACTGTATTTTTTTTAAGAGCACCGTGGTTTTATTAACTTCATCTACTTGACGTCTCCGTTGTCTTTCAGTGAAATGTTTAAAATGTGCGGCACAACAACTTAAAATGGTGTCGTAAAAGATCAGTTCTTAGCTAAACACTTCTGACAACTTACATGTATTTACAGTAATGACGTTCAAAATGAGCAGTGTACTGCATGACAAAGTCAGATCAGTAAAATAAATAAAAAATAAAATCGTACATATAAATTAGATATGAAAATAAATAACATAAGAATGCCAGGCTACCTGCATCTATAAAACTTAAAAAATGCAAATTTGTAACTAATTTTCTATTAATCCTACTGTGTAAGATTGAGTTTTACAACAATGGCAATAACTGACATAATACAAGTATAGATTATGAAAATAGTTATTTGACTGTTACAGTATCCTGTGTGAACAGTATTACAATATCCCACTGCTCATGTGTTGAAGTTGTTTGTGAGTGTTTCATACAGACCTGCTTTATAGGGAAACTACTGTGTACAGCATCAACTAATTCACAGTGTGCTGAAGATGTCTCAAAGTAGCTGTTTTCCAGAAAATCTGTAATGGTTAACTTCACCTAGTCATTTTTTTTTTTTACTACAGTTCTTATCTCATGTTTGTTTAAGCTTTATTCTCAGCTCTGAATGAACGCTCACTGATTAATTAAAAGCATTTAAAAAGCTTAGCTTATGCTTATAAACAAATGTTCTCTCATAACCAAGTTTTTGAAAGTACAAAAGTATGAGACAATTTCACATAACACTCTCTGGCAGTTTTTTTTTTTTTTTTTTTGTAATATAAGAGTGTGTTTTCTGAGCAGCTTTTTTCTCTTATATTTTTGAGAAAAAAATGTAATATTTATTTAAATATTTGTTTATTTTTTTCAGACAAATTACATCATTTGCTTTGGTGACTTTAATGGCAGTAAGGGTGTCTCTAAATTACTTATAATGTCAAACTGATCTGTACATCATTGAGCCAAACCTCTAAAGCACATAATGGATTGCAGACTACTCAAACATTTATACAGTATTCCGAAAAGCAATAAGATAAAAGGAAAAAGAAAAAAAGGTTATCAGTTACATTTTTCTTATGAACACATACCTGAAGGTTGTGTTTCGACAGATAAAGAAGAAACAACCTGACGTACACACACACACACACACACACACACACACTGACTGAAAACAGTGTAGAAGGGAGCATGGTACTGAGGTATCACCATGTACTGTAATTGCGCTGAAAGCTGATACTGATGATAGTGATTGGTGAAAGATTCCTGGCCCATCCTAAATGGTCTTTTGTTTAAATGTTAATGTTTATTGCCTGCTAAAATCACGGGCATCAACGGACATGGCCTCCCTTTGAATCATGGTTCTGGACTGCCCTCCTATATTCAGTTTTATTATATATATCTGTATTCAGAAACATGTTTCAGTCTCCTGGTTGTTTTGACTGGTTTAGGCCTTCTACTGAAGGTTTTGTGGTGCAATTTATTTTGTGCCAGTATTTCTAAGCACATATCTGACATTCTGTTTATTAGAATTCTCTAGTTCAGGTCGGTCAGGTCAATTTGATAGTGTAATCTGTGACCCAATCATTGATATATGCACAAGATGTTTGAGATACAAATATTTGTGTCTTGTGCAAATTAGATATGACTTACTGTATATAATAGTGCAATTTTTATATGAATTTGTACACCTATGCCTGATTTACTTTTTTTTTTTTTAAACATCAGAAATATTTGAAAATGTATTTGCAGGGAAACTAATGTATTATGGGGGATGTATGTAATAATGCGAGGAGAGATTTAGCATTGTGTGTGTGTGTGTGTGTGTGTGTGTGTGTGTGTGTGTGTGTGTGTGTGTG
>NW_015539864.1:91110-95982 GCF_001515605.1 Sinocyclocheilus anshuiensis
GTGCGTGCATGCTGAGAGACCTTTGACTAATCTGAAGTGTAGCTGAAATACATTTTTGATGTTGCCTTGAACTTGGCCTTTGTTCACTTGAGAGACAGGGAGGGGGGAAAGAAACGGACAATGGAAAAACTTGAACTGATTTTATTATTTCAGATTAAAGTTAGAGTGATCGATAGGAGCACGTTCAAACTCTGAAGTGTAATTTATATCTTGACAGCAAGAGGTTTTTTTTTGTTTGTTTGTTTTTGTTTTTTTTAGAAGACCCGTGGCAGGCCGAGGCTTGTGGGACGGAGAGAGCGTGCGCATGTTTGATCTCAAATCAAATAAAGGAGCAAGAAGGCACCATTTGTTACTGTAATGATGCTAATATTGTCACATATAGTGGTCCTCTTTCCCTCATAAAGGCCAGTACAGATGTTATTGGCTGGGGGTTGTCATGGTAATGGGATTCACTGAAGGTGGATTGATTGACAGAACCTGTCCAGTGTGGCCAGATGTTTTATCATCTCCTTGTTGCTTCTGCTTTCACACCTGCTTACAAGTCAGAATACATATCATTTCATTATTCAAAGCCCAATTAGTCAGCATCTTCGTTTTAATCATTCCCTGTCAATGGGAGGCATGACAGCTAATTGCAGAAACATTTATTTTCATGTAATTTAATTTTCAAGGCAATACGACTCTAACATGATTAATAATTGTCAGGAGCACAGTGATTGGGAACAGATAAATAGGCATTGTTGTTTTGACACCGGTGTGTGTTTGTGCATGTGAATGAATGTGACTATTTGTATCTCCACACTTCCTTTCTGATGGTATGGGACTGATTCACCAGCTTGTTAAATGCAGTGCATGAACAATTGGGAGTCAGCATTGCATGTACACACACACACACGCCTGAATGGCGTGTAACATTTGGAGTAGGCTCATTGCTGCCCAGCCATGCTTACAGATGGAGACGGTACACTAGTGTTTTTTCCCAACACCAACTCAAAGCTTACTGACTTGAGTGCACATGCCAAACGACAGCCGAGGCCTTGTGCCTCTTTACAACATTATTTTGTGTGCATGTGACATAGGTGCATTGTAACGTATTGTGGAAGAGAGGTGAGGAAGCAAATAATGTTTTTGACTTGCGTGACCAGATGGAATGTTATGCGCAACCTCTGCAAGGCTTAATTAAAACGTCACGTGGCAGCTCGAGCGTATTGATGTGCCGCTGTTGTGCCACTTTAATTGACACTTTGAGGGATGCACTTTCACTCGTCTGGTAACGGTCGGAGTGTGCTAATATTTCAGAGAAGAAAGGAATTGTCTGTGTTTAAGACCCATCCCCTTGACCTAGACTCTTTAATGCAAAGCCTTTTCTTTTAAGTCTGTCACTCTGATTTATGCTGAACTCCTCAATGCATTGAAAACACAGAGAATACTTCAAATAGGATTATACACAGGCACACACATGGACGCACACTCTGGTTGGAATCCACTCTTTAGAGCCGGTCAAAGCTGTAAATAGTTTAGAAATGGTAAAACGGATTGCTAACTGTTTAATAATGCCGTTACAGACAAACAAAACAAATCCATTCTCATGGAGACTACCAAAGAATTGTTAGGCAAGTGTGACACTACTGTACTGGACACCTTTTTTCATTGTCGTCTCCCAAAAGACAATGTTGACTTACCAGCATAGTGTTCAGTAGATGGTGGCTGCTTGTGTTTGCTGGGAATTTGAGGAGAGCGGCACGGGTACCAGGAAATAAGAGGTTTGAGTCGGCGTGTGTGCTTCAGAACAGCTGGACAATGAGGGAATTCATTTTTCAACATTCAGTAGGGTTTTGTGTCTGTGTCTCTAGGTCGCTGTACTTGGCTGATCAGTTTATTTTTCAGAGGGGTGAAAGCCGCTCGCATCCTTCCAGAAATTCTTTTTCCCCTCCGCTTTTATAGAGAAAGAGTGGCGAATGACCTCTCCCTGTGAGCCGCTATGAAAAATTCATGGTCTCGTCCCTCTTCGAGCCATTATGTCAACATCTAAAAATACTTTATTTCACACTGGCGCCTCTGTGATGGTCAGTGATAAACAAACTGCAAAAACCACCAGCTAGAGTTGGTAACACTTTGGGATTGGCAAATAAATAGATAAAACTTTCCAGTTGCATCAAAAAAAGTTGGACGGATCTGGTGTGTTACATGCAAGCGTATGTCTTTTTGGTGAAATATGCAGTGCGACCAGCGCGAAAGACAAAGATTGTGTGAATTCTGTCGAGTGTGAAATAGGGAAATAACCAGCAGCTTTTAAGTTGGCTCCACCTCCAACCTTAAATCTGTTAGGGTTTTTTTTTTCCCCCTTCTTTTATCTAACAATGTTTTTGCCATCTTATGAAAACTTCATCAGATTTATAATTGACAACAGTTATTATACAAGGTGGGTTTGGTGTTGTTATGCTATGCTTTAGGATTTGCTGCTGAGTGCCCTCTGCCAACTGTCAAATTATGCGTTCCAAATAAATGATGATGGTAAAGGAGGAATGAGTAGTTAATGGTAGGTGATTCATAGAAGTATGTGTCTGTTTTTTAAGGCTTTTAGTTATTATTTAGGGATAGTTGAGGGAGATAGGAGGATAAGGATCAGAACATTACCCAAGCTGGAGTCGAACCCAAAAATCCATCATTCATTCATTCATTCATTCATACTCATATAATGTGCCTTTACCACATATGACTAGTATATGAAACACCTGCGATTTTAGTTAACTGTGGATTGCAACTTTAGAGTCTGTTTTACATTCATTACTTTCATTTACTTTACATTCCTTGACCTTATTACAGCTGTTTCTTAGATTATCTCATATTGATGTAGTTCAAAATTATGCCCAGTATTTATATTATACCGTTCAAAAGTTTGGGGCCACTAATATATATACTGTATATATATATATTTTTTAATGTTTTTGAAAGAAGTCTCTTATATTCACCAAGGCTGTATTAATTTTACCATTAAACAGTAAAAACTATAATATTGTGAAATAGTATTAATATATTTTCATTTATTTTATTTTTAATATATTTTAAAATGTAATTTATTACTGTGATGGCATCAATCCATTCTTCAGTGTCACATGATCCTTCAGAAATCATTCTAATTCTGTCTTTTGTAACATTATAAATGTTTTACTGTCACTTTGATCAATTTAATGCTTCCTTGCTGAATAAAAGTATTACTGTAATTTCTTAAAAAAAAAATACTGCTCCCCAAACTTCTGTAGAGTAGTGTGTGTATGTGTGTGCGCGTGTGTCTCTTTTATGGTTCTTTTATAGTTCTTCTTTTTTTTTTCACAAGGTTAGAAATTCATTCCTGACGCACTTGTCCTTTCCTTTGACTAAATGTGTGTCCTAGTCCTCTGCTTCGTTTGTGTGTACCTGTGCGTCCTTCGTGGAGTGCTGAATTTGGATTGGCTGATGGCATACCTGCCGTCAGACACTTTTATAGAGTAGGACAGGTCAGTCATCTGTGTGTCCATACCTTACAACACCCGCCTTACGACGCTTCACCTTTTAAGTTCTCTTGTACTCCACTCCACTGCAGCGGGCACAGCACAGGACTTCCCATCACAGGCGGTCTACTTCTTCTATGACCTCTTAAGACCCTGATTCATTGGACTTGAGAGGCAGGTACGCTTTGTACTCCGTTTTTGTAGTTTATCATGATTGTATGGCCTTTATTATTAAATATGTCATATGTTTAGACTGTTAAGATTTACTAGTGTGAAATTTACAGGTGAATATGTTTAACATGCTTTCATTGCTAGCGATGTAATCACATTTTTTTTGCTCAGTGATAATTTACCAGGCAATAAATGATTGAAGGGAAATACTTATTTGAGCAAGTCAGCGGTCATAGTTCACCAAGTGCCAGATGCACTATATATTATACTAAGTATATTTTATACTTCATTGTTCCCATTTTGTTATCATGTGTCCTCCAGTATCTTGTTGGGCATCCATATTTTATGAATGCCGCAGTAAATAAAATGGAGGCTGCTGTGTGTAAGTGTGTGAGGATGTTTGAGGGAGGGATGTAAACATGAACCGTGCTCTCCTGTGGTGGAAGAGGGGTTCGCGCAAAGGTCTTTCTGGTTCTTGGTGAGGCCATCAGTCTTCCCTTTTGTCACTGATACAGCCAATCCAAACCAGTTTTTCCATCCCTCTAATGAGAATGGGTGTTACGAAAGATTTTGAGAGGGTAGCGGGGACAGTCTTTTGCCCGATGATTCGGAGCACATGTATCTCAGGTTTCAGTCACAGCGCTGTCACTCTCTCTATTGTATATATTATAGGAGGAAGAGAGGACGCTCGATTTGTCTCTCTATTGATGTGCAAATTCAGAATGGGTTAGATATTTCCTCTGTCATTTGAACCCCGTTAGCCCCCATTCAAAGCGAAACAAAAATATATTTTTCTGCTTGTTGCTATGGACACTGTAGTTTACTTATGTTAGCTAACTTCACAATGCACTACTGTTGCTTTCAAATTTGTATGGAAATATTCATGTTTTCGTTGTCATTAGGTCAGTGGTTCTTAACTAATGGGTTGCGACCCAAAAATGGCCGGCAGGTCTTTTCCTATAGGGTACCAAGTCTCCTTATTTTTCCTTATTTTTATTTTATTTATTCTTTATTGTTATTTATTATGCCTTTTATTCATTCATTCATTCATTCATTCATTCAGTCATTCATTCATTCATTCATTTATTTATTTATGACTTTGTTATCGTCTAAGGCCATCTGACCAGTCAGACTCTTATTTTTGCACATAATCTGAAAGCTGAATAAATAAGCTTTCCATTGATGTATGGTTTGTTAGGATAGGACAATA
>NW_015539864.1:96981-97347 GCF_001515605.1 Sinocyclocheilus anshuiensis
TGAAAGCTGAATAAATAAGCTTTCCATTGATGTATGGTTTGTTAGGATAGGACAATATTTGGCAGATATATTATATTTATATATTTATATTTATATTATATTTACATTATATTTAAATCATCTTAACATTGCTGGTAGGTTATCATTGCACAAATCAACACACTCTCCACGTTTAAAAAATAAAAATTAAAATGAGAAGAGTTCTAAACTAATGCGCCGTCTTCTCTGTACCTCACGCACACACGTTTAGTCACTCACGCTGCGCGCGCGCACAGACATTCTTTTCAGGGCTGCCCCGCAATTTTATCAATAAAATAGCTTAATCGCTGAAGAGCTACATTATCTTTCTCAACAAGGAGCTGGTAA
>NW_015539864.1:97405-104733 GCF_001515605.1 Sinocyclocheilus anshuiensis
TGTGCACTCCCCACCAGGTACAATATTCTGATTGTTTGCATCTTGTTTTTAAGCCCATAAATAATAATGTACTTGTTCTAATAAATTTATATTGTAATGTACTCATTCTAATATATTTAAAAAATCATTTACATTGCTGGTAGGTTATCATTGCACAAATTAACACACTCTCTACGTTTAAAAAAACTAAAAATTAGAAGTGTTCTAAACTAATGCGCTGTCTTCACTGTACCTCACGCATACACGTTTAGTCACTCACATGGACATGGTTGCCAGGTTGACAAAAACAAGAAACACACTTAGCAGATATTTCCGTATTGCGCAAGTGGGAAGCTCTGTTTCGGGGATTACGTCTCTTTATGTCAGGCAACCCAGTTGTGTTCCTCTGCGGCCAGATTAAACCTTGTTGTAGCCTATATATGCTCTATTCATTATTTTTAACAAAGAAATAATTTTGAACAAAATTAATTCTAATGCTCATTATATTACGTTAGCGTTAGCCGTGCTTATGCTAACAATTAACTACGTATACGCTAACGGCGATGTTTATTTCAATCCGAAATTCAAATTAAAATATGGAATAATATTCATAACAGAAGCTCTAAATATTAAAAATGTAATTGAAACTTACCTGCCTGAACTTGATCGGGGTGTTTTGTTAGTTTGATGCGTTTCCTCCTCTTGAGGTCGCCACTGCTTTTAAGAAGAGGTTGCCAGGTTTTCACAACAAAACCCACCCAATCACGTTTCGAGGGGTCCCCCGTTAAAAATTGCATTCCGAGGATAAAATACGCGTGTTTTGACGGGGTTCCCCTGGTAAAATTCGCATTCCAGGGGCTAAATATCACGTTAGTGGGGTCGTTTTTCAACCCGCGGCAACAGTGTTAAAGCAGCCCAATTCCGCAGGAAAACCGCGGACATGAAAAACAACCCGCGGCAACAGTGTTAAGCAGCCCAATTCCGCGGGAAAACCGCGGACTTGGCAACGCTGGAAGAGGATAGCTTTCTGATAGCGCATCAAGAACCGGGTTGACCGGGTACTCGGTACCACCGGTACTTAAGAAAACCTGGTACCGTAACGTTTTCATTTTTTTAGTACCGACTTGGTACCGAAATACCGGGTCTTTTGACAACGCTATTATGCTCTATTCATTATTTTTTAGAAACCTTGCCCTTTTCTACTCCGTTTTAAACTCTGCTCTTGTATTTAAATTAAGCGCGGTCCACTGCAGCGCACGTACCACAATATCGATACAGGGCCAGCTGTATCGATATTCGTATCGTCAAATCTCTGTGACGATACATCGTCGTATCGATGTATGGAACACAGCACTAATGTATAAATTATGTATATATTTGTCTTTCTTTTTTTTAATGGAAGGAACGTTTATTTCGAGATAAGAACCAATTAAGAACAATTGAGAAAAGAAGATGTGTTGTATTGCTTTGTATTGCTCTTCTGATAGTTGTTCTGTGTAACTAAAAATGTAAATAGAAAAAAAATCTAAATTCTGTTAGTCCCAATGGCTATTTGTTGCAGCGGTCACAGCTCTTGCATTCCTTCTGTATATTCTCAAAGCGCTTTATCTTTATCTGTCCTGATTGGTAGGCGATTGGCTGCGGTCACCGAGCAGACGGGGTGAGAGCGTGAGGCCATGATGATGATGGCGAGGGCGGAGAGAAGTGAGATCCAGAGCTCGCTGGGTGCGTGAGCAGGCCGGGCTGAATGTCACACACCTCGCCCCCTCCACACACACTTGTGCGGTGCTCTCATGGCACACTGTTAATTAATATGTAGCTTCCAGCCAGACGGGCCCAGCTCACGCAGCCAGCTGGGAGATGGTTTAGACCGGGCGTGCTCTCCCTCTGATGGCTCACTCTGCTGGCATTGTCTGCCAGATTACATCAGGTGTGTGTGGGTGTGAGCCCTGCTTGTGTGGGTGTAGGTGTGTGTTTGTGTGTGAAGAAGGGGAAAAAAAAGAAAAAAAATAGAGTGGGGAAAAAAACCATTGATTTCCTGGTCATTGTGCAATGTGTGCGAACTGTGAAATGTATTTAGGAGCACGTGTGCGAATAAAGCAAAATCCCTCTGTGTGAGTTTTCTTAAATTTAATGTCATAAAAAGTCTTCAATACATAAAATGGTAAAACAAACATAATGATAATTTTGTAAGCATAATTTTAATGCATCTTTTATCTCTCATTTGAAGAAGGATCAGCCCGCAATACTATAGACATTTAAAAATAAGAGTCCTGGTGTATTTCGGGCTTGTTTATAATTAAAAGTCACAAGTTAAGTTATTTTATTTATTTATTTTCTGGGCATTATTGGTATTTTGGTTACACGATAAATTGTATTTAATTTAATTTCCATTTAATTCATAGGAAACTATTGTAGTTTCTGGCTGAGATGCTTCCCCATGGGAAGAAAATATATAGATTTTACCCATTCACTGAGAGAGACACTATATGACAAAGCAAGGAGAACTCAACCATTTAAATGCTGTAATTTTGCATAATTTACAATGCATAATATTAGTATGTAATTAAATGTAATAGTAGCCTCTGTAATTAAAATGAATTTCAATAAATAAAAATATTGTTAAAAAATCACACATTATTTATTTTTATTTGTAAAATGTAGTAGACCCTTTTTGTTCCATGGGTAAGAGGAGGATTTTCCACCTGGCTACCACCGCAAGTATATTTCAAACCTGTGGGAAGCACTGTAGTTTCCACTTTATCTTTATGAATTTAGTAAAACTTTATATTTCCATGTTATGCTGAACTGGATGATTGTGATTTGGTTTTTAAAGGGGTCATATGATGTTGCTAAAAAGAACATTATTTGGTGTAATGAAATGTGTTTATGCGGTTTAAGGTTCAAAAAACACATTGTTTCTGCACAAAGAGCTTGTAACACTCCGAAGAGAAAGGAAAAATTTGAATCGCATCATATGAATGATTTTATTATCTTTAACAAAATAAGGATTTTAGGCTGTATCTTAAAGCGATAAGCCAGTAGAGGCTGTATTTTACAGTGATTTTACCACAGGTAAGAGGGTTTTAGGCATGATGTAACAAGAGTATACATCATTATTAAATTCAGATGATATGCGGTCTGTGTGGCTTGAACATGGCTCATCCAATCGGATTTTAGAGTATAAGAACAGAACGAAATTGGAAAAAAAAAATTGCAACTGCAATCCATAAGATGCTACTTCAATTTAGGCCCAGATTTCAGTCAGACTAAATGAATAATTTGTAATTTTAAGTAAAAATTCAATTTCAATGCTTTAGCCCTAAAATTGTACATTTTATCCAAAAGACCAAGGCAAAAATATACAGTCGTAGCTTGACTACACTTTAAAAAAAAAAATGCTGTAGCTCGATTATAACTATACATGTAAACGTACTTACTGTCCTTTGTGTCATCTATCAGACCTAACATCCCTACTGGTTTCCCACCCACATTCATTAAAGAATCAGAGGAGGTGCTGGACCGCTCGCTGGTGCCTCCAGCACCGTCCAGCTGTAACCTGCCAGTAACAGAGAGATAATTTCATCTGCAGGGTTCAGTGACTGCTCAGCGCACTCTGTCATTAATGACGGAGTCCCATGTGAGTGAAGAGTGAAGGACAATGGGTACTACATTGAGCCAGTAGGTTTGCGACGCATTTGCATGGCACTAAGTGCATCTCAATGTAATTAAGATGGACAGCAGTAGAATGTACATTAGACTGTAGTCAGATACACTTTATGAGCTGAAGACACTGATTGCAGCCACATAATAATACAGCCACTCATAAAACAACTATGTGTGGCTCACATGTGGTTTGACAAGTTTTTTTTGACATGCCAGTCTCAACTTTCTTCTTGAACATCATAATTGAAACAAATTAGAGTGTTTTAACACTTGGTTAGTTGTAAAGGTCTTGACAACATTACTTGTTTTATTTTTCATTCATATAATGCTGAAAAGTGTTATTTTAGTATCATTGAGTTACTATTATAGTTTTATTAATATTCTGAATTAGATATATTTGAAGTTTTCATCTTTATTTTAGTTCAAATGTTAGTATTTTTTTGTAGTTTTGTTTAGTTTTTTTTGTTCTTTATTTTAATAAAGAAAAGGGTATTAACTACAAACAGAAATTCAAAGGTTTCCCTTCAGTGTTCTGCCTCAGGCTCAAGGGTTTAACCTGACCAATTTGCAATTCCAAATGTAAAATATAAAAGAAATTACAACAGAAATGTAACACTTTTGTTTTCTCTGTACAGTTTTTTTTAAGCCCCAGGCTTTTTTTTTTTCTTTTTTTTTTGTGTAGTCAACATGATTAATCTAAGACAACTAAATCTGCTGAAATTGACTTCTAAATATATATCTTTATATCATAATCATCACTTTTATATTACAGTAATGTTCATTTGAGTGGAGGAGTTGATCCACTTAAATGGGGTCTGAGTTGGTTATTTTAAAGCGACCTAAGTATGGAAATACTGTTACATGTTCGTTTTCGTTGTGTGGATTGACACAATCTAGTGCAACAATGAATTATTTTTATCCATTGTTGTGTTTTCAATGGTTGCCATGTTATATTGTTAATCAGATGATGCTTCTAACACCTGGACGACGGTGTTGTTGACACACTCACTTTATATTTTACACTCAACATGCATTATTGGAGCTTTTTTTCAACACCCATCATCTCAGAGGAGTGGTTTAGGTGACTGTGTCATATGTTGTGAGATGTACATCTCTTCACGGAGCCTGTAACTAAAGAGCTTTCAACAGCCTTTCATCATTCTTGCCCCTCCCATGAGCTTGACTGGGCTTCTCCCGCACTCCCGTTCCCTGAAATGGAGTCTTCTGTTCCCCACACTTCTTTCCTGCCTGCATCTCTTTCCTTTCTTTCTCACCGTTGACATGGCGACAGCTTGTGAGCTACAGGTGTCCGTGCTTGCCAGAGTAATGGTGGAAAAGGACTCTTGTACTCAACAAGAGAAAATAACCACTTCATCAAACAAGATTGATTTAAAAAAAAAAATCCTTCTCATAAACCCACACTTGGGATTTGAAGGTTTGCATCTTTTACTTTAGTGGTAGTGGCTGTATTCATGTCAAAAAGAATAAAAGATAGAAAGAGACAGTGTCGTACTCAGAAACCGCTGCCCTATAGCGCAGTTAAATCAGCATCTTAGAACTATTAGCACACATCTTATTGCTTAATTTGAAACACAAACAACCCTCCTCTCTCTTTTATGGTGTCTCTCTGTCTTTCTGTACAATAAACCGAGAAATTCCTTTGGTTAAAAACCACAAGCAGAATGATATGATATATGTTGTTGTCTGTCGTGCAGCGGAAGAGTCCCATGGCGCTTTAAAATATTGTTGACATCAACATTTCTGCATTTGTTCTCAATTTAGGTTTTTTTCCCCCCTCCCCTCTTTCGTTCTCCCAAGTGGGCACATTGACATTTTGAATAAAATCAGGCCTGCCACTGGTGCTCTTAGAGTAGTAATTAAGGGGAGGGTCTGTCATATCAGCGTTCTGATTCAGTCCTAAAAGAGTCACCACTTATCCTAATCTGTGGAGACACAAAAGTAGTTGACTTCTTTGCTTTGTGTAAGTGTTATCTGCAGCCATTGAGTTTAGGTTTGTTCTTATGTTCATCCTTTGTTAAGCAAACATTTACTGCAAATTTAAAAAAAGAAGCTGTTTCAAAACCTAGTGAGCTGCCTTGCTGCCCTCTGCCTACTGCCTAGGAAATATCTTGATGCTCTTGGAACCTTGCAAGTGACAGATTTGGAACACTCAACATAGGCAGCACCAAATACAGTGGACTCACAATTGATTTCAGTCGCATTCTTGTAGGCTAACAATAATCTACTAAGAAAAACAACTTAAAAATATAAACATTAATTATACACATTTGTTTTGTTTTTGTTTGTTTGAAAGACAGTTGTATTCAGCAAGGGTGCATTAAAGTGACAGTAAAGATTTATACATTGTTACAAAACAATTATATTTCAAATAAATACTTTCATTTCATTAAAGAATCCGGTAAATGACATCACAGTTTCCACAAAAATGTTAAGCAACACAACCCTTTTCAACATTGATAATAATAATTTAATAATAATTTCTTAATAATAAGAAATGTTTCTTGAGCAGCAAATCATCACATTAGAATGATTTCTGAAGGATCATGTGAAGTAATAATCACTGTTGAACATTAAAATCTGCCATCACGGGGATAAATTACGTATTAAAACATATTAAAAAGAAAGTTAAAATTTTATATCAATGATATTTCACAATATTACTGTTTTTACTGCATAAGAGACTTTAAAAAACATTAAGACATTAGTATATGTACATTTTTTAATTAACACTAAACTACTGTATTTTCTATAAATATGACTAAAATATTTTCATTTCATTTAACCTTTATTTAACCAGGCAAGTCATTAAGATCAGGATCTTATTTACAATAACAGCCTGGCAGGATAATTAATGTCTCCTGAAGGACATACAAAAATACATTTCAATACATGTACAACACACAAGAAAGAGAATATATATATACAGTACATACTTTTTTTTTTTTTTGCTGGCAGCATAATTAAAGGGGTCATATGATGCTTTTTTAAAGATCATTATTTTGTGTATTTAGTGTAACAGAATATGTTGACATGCTTTAATGTTCAAAAAACACATTATTTTTCAAATACTGTACATTATTGTAGGTCCTCTATGCCCCGCCTCTCTCAAACGCTTAGTTTTCTACAAAGTCCCTCCTTCCGACAAGCGCAGTCTGCTCTGATTGACCAGCTGACCCAGTGCATTGTGATTGGCCAAACACCGCAAGCACTCGTCGGAAATGTAATGCCCCTTACCATAATCGCGAGCTTCAGCTTTCAAAATAAATGTAAAGACAGAGCCCGAAAGGGGAACAGAGTCGCGTGACAGAACAAGCACGCGTCGGAAATGTAACGCCCCTTACCATAATACCTTTACCATCAGTTCAAGCCCGAAAGGGGAACAGACAGTAATGATGCAGTACACAAGCCACGGTTAAGACAGCTCGCTCTCTCTCTCGCTCTCTCGCGCTCTCTCTCTCTCTCTCTCTCTCTCTCTCTCGCTCGCTCGCGCTCTCTCGCTCTCTCTCGTGCGCTCGCTCTCGCTCTCTCTTGCTCGCTCGCGCTCTCTCTCTTTCTCTCGCTCTCTCGCGCGCTCTCTCTCTCGCGTGCGCTCTCTCTTGCTCTCTCGCTCTCTCGCTCGCTCTCTCTCTCTCTCTCTCTTGCTCTCTCTCTCTCTCTCTCTC
>NW_015539864.1:105998-146516 GCF_001515605.1 Sinocyclocheilus anshuiensis
GAAAACGCCAAAAAGTGGGTAGTTCCACAATTAGTTCTGGTACTATGAAAAGGTTCCTGCGGTGCGAAAGGCCCTATTATCAAAATTCAATTTTTGCCTCCATCGCTGCAGTCCTCTCGTAGCAGCGCGGGCCGTTCAACCAATCCTCCTCTCTCCCTGTCTCATCATCTGCTGCAGAAGGGAAAATAGTCTTAAATGTGTTTGGTGAGAAGCGACCACCGCATGACTAATGAGCCCTACAACCCTGCAGAGAAGCAGCGCTGCAGCAAGCACCCCAGCATCTCCAACCCTCCGATGAGTTTCCACCACAGGGACTGCAGGGTCTGGGTCATGTGGGTGGGTCAAGCATTCTGTGGTTGGGTAACTGTCTCTCTCTGTACTTAGGGTCTGATGGGCAAATGCGATTACAGAATTGACCCCCTCTACTTCATGATGGTTCATAGGAAATGGAATGAGACTGTGTAGGTGTGTTTGTTCCTGTTGTAGGTTCTGTCTTGTCTGGGAAATCGGTTACCATGTCTACTTTCTGATTTTTTTTTTTTTTACAACTTCTGAACTCTTACTAAACTAAAGATTTATATCATTATTTTATTTTGTTTTGTTGTGATGTGGTGTGGTGTGGTTTGGTTTGGTTGCTTTAAGCTTTAGTTAATTATTTCCAAATTTAACAAGAGTGTGATTTAGATCCAGACATTTGCCATAAACCAGGAAAGGCAAATTAAATGTCTTCATCCCTAAAAAGTGTTAAAAAGAAGAAATAAAACCTAATCAACACAAATGATTATAATGTAAATATATTTTTATTTATTTGAAAGTCTGTACTTTGTAAACTATTTTTTTTAATTAACTATTATGAAAACCATATTCAGTGAAGAGCTAAAACAATGTCTGTATATGGCAGACTGGTCAAAAGTATATTGTTTTAATGCAGTGCCAGTGGTTAATATTCCCCTTAGACTTGTCTAAATGAATAATAAAAAAAATTTATGTCTGATGCTAAGCCTGAAAAGTCACAACTTGTTATTAAATGGGCTTGTAATATGACACATTTCTTCTCTTCTTGCTTCCAGCACAGTAATATGTAGCAAGCTGCCAACAGGCTTAGAGGGTTAGAACAAAGTACAATAAAGAAATACTCATCAAAACTGTTTTTTTCATTCTACCCTAATTGACAATGCCACATCTAGAATAAACAAAACAGCTAAATAAAACCATTGTAGCACAAATGACTAAATTATGTACAGTTCTACAGTTTTTTTGACATAAGCATAAGATGTAAGTACTGAAATAAAGATATGATATAAAAAAATCATTAAATTTAAATCTGACAAATATAATAAGGTGTGAATCATTAAAAAAAAACTTCTTGTTGACTGTGCTGTTTATTTAGAACATTGACAGATTAAAGACATGACCGACAATAATGCAAAACTTAGTACACTCTTTTTATACCATAGTGTCTCGTCCGAGAGTAATAACTGTGCATAAACAATCTTTGCATCAGCTGGGAAAACAAGTGATGTGACTTACATTACAGTATGCCCTTTTTCATTATTGTTATTATTATAATTGAATGATCATTGTTATAATTTGATCGCAACTGCATTTTTAGGCTCTTCTTACTGCAAATGTCACTGTTGATAGTTAGCAGAACTCATTCAGCATGTTTTCCAGTGCTCTCTGTGATCATTTGTTGAAGGGTATTTATCCAATCCTATTGAAAATAATGGTCCACTCACATTAATTTAATTCTATCTACTAATGCTAATCTAACATAAATACCTCTTGTTTGCATTTGAATGGGATTTGACCTCCAACCCTACACTTTATTTTAAAACGGAAAAAGCGGGGCAATTAGCTGAGCACAGCCCTGTCTTTCCCAGTCTCCTGAATCGTCCTGCCTCTGCTGAAGTTCCATTAATTGCCTTCCTTTCTCATTCAGTTGTGTTGGCCCAATTGCAGAACAAACATGTTTACAATCTGGACCCATTGCACAATTCACAAATTTAAGCTCTCGGTTGCCCAAGCCTTTGCCTCTGGATGGGAACTGCCGACGAGTACTCGCATCCCAGTTCTCATTTGTATAGTATCGCACAGAGGTTATTATTTACCTCTGTTCTGGCTGGAAGCTCGAGGGACAGTCCACCCATATGAGCTTGCAGCTTATAGATGGAGTTGTCCATCTGTTTAGACAGCAGGGATGGAAATTATGCGTTTTACAAGGCAAACTTAAAAGAGGTGTCCTCCATTCTCTTTATTTATATAACTAAAGCATTTATGGGAAATTGCAACAGTTTTTTTTGGTTTGTTTGTTTGTTACTCACATTAGTCTTTCAGTCCAGTGAGAAATGAAAACCGTTTTCTTCAGCAATATTATACCATGTCGAAGTTCAAAGCACACTGACCAGATTTACAGGACGTGATACTAGACTTCATCCCACCGTCGAGGAAGTGGAGGTGTCATAATGTTCATAACCCACACACACACCTCAATGATAGGATGCCACTTCCCTCACACAAGATGACCAGATGGTATCTTTAGTGTTGCCAGGTTATCTAGACCTGAGGATGGCAGCAAAAAGCATCACTCATATGGATCTTACAATTATCATGATAAATTTGGCAATAAACTATCAGCACTATCATTCACTTTTATTCATTCATATTTGTATCATGTAGCACCGTGCCCTCATTGCCCCAAGCGATACCATTTCCCCCTCATAAGTCTTGAGTGCACAGCAAGCATTCTCTCCCTACTCTTTTTTTTTTCTCCGTCCTCTTTTCTTTTTTCAAAAATTGCATTTGGTTTTACAGTGATTCCTCTACAGAGACGTTGTCAGCTGTTCAGATTTGGTACACACACACACACTCACACACACACACACACACACACACTCTTAAACAAGGCACAGAAAGAGTGAAATGGTCAGGATCTATTAAAAACCTCAAATACAGAAGAATTATGGTCGGGCAGGTTAAATCGGTAGAGGAGAGGACAGGGTAAAGAAAGATTTTAAAAGAAGTGGGATGTAGGGCCTCTGAGTAAGGATGGCATGAATACAGTGGAGAATAGGACTTTGCTGACAGCGTTTATGTAATTTAATCTGACCATCTGGGGGAAAATCAAACTAATTTGAAGAGCTCGAGAGGGAGAGGGAGGCAGCCTCTAATCTGCTCTCACAGCCACATTGATATTCAGGAATGCACAAGTGCCACTGAAACACCGAGCCTATAACAGCTAGACGCTCTCGACACTAAAAGCCCAGTTGGGAAAACACAAAAGAAGCAAGCTGTGTTACAACAGCGTTAAGGAAGAACAAAGTTTTTGTCTGTTTTTTTGTCTTTTTTTTTTTTTTTAATATATAGCTGAAAGGCCACCTATGTGTGATACATTTACACTTCTATCCTTGTTTTTCCTGCCCTGATAGTATTGAGATTTATTACAACAATAGATTACAACAATACCTTATAAAATCAGAATGATGTGCTGAATGTGAAATATCTTAGGAAACTATGTCTGTTATTCAACTGGAATGCTTGACCATACGGAGACATTTTAAGTATTCATACAGTTGAAAACTGACTTAGTCAATGAAAAAGAAAATGCAGTAATTTCATTAGAAAGAGCCATGAAATGAAGATGAAGAAAAGCTATGAGTAAATTAATTAATTATTATAAAAGGGATATAAAAGCCATTATAAAAACACTTTTAATGAACACACATTTTATATTAATGGGCCAAAATGATATGTTGCTTGGAAACTGCAAACACTCCGTAGTTATGTCCATGAATTATATTTCTTAAAATATTCAGCTTTTTTATTAATGATGTATTATATTAAACTTTTATGAACATATTAAAATTGTATACTACTTTACCTTGTTAAGAGAAGCTTTTTTTGTAACATGGATTTTATGGCTTAGTTGACTGTCTCAAAACAAACATTTGTGGCTGGTTCCATAAAATACTTAGACTACTCTTACAAGTTAGTCGTCTGTTTTAAGACTGCTCATAACTTTTTAAGTCAGTTGCATAAAAACATAGATTGGTCTAATTTGAATGAGAAAAATATGACTGGGTGGACCTGCGTAAGCCGAGTATGTGCCATTCAGATGTTAAATGCTAACAGATAGCTTTCTCCAACTATTATAGACCTCCTTGGACAGTACGTGCATGTCTTAATATCATGGGTGAAGACACTCTCTCTGACATGGCTGTCCTATGGTGTGCGTGGGTGCCCTTGCCTTTTGGCAATGGTGTGGGCGAAGCCTAATGGGAGCAGCACACGGTGGCTGACATGACAAACGGCAGGGGGCTTTCCATAACCAGGCTTGCCGTTGACGCTGAGGGCCCCACCAGCCCCTAAATGCCTTGTTACTCCTGCGGCTTTCTGTGTAAATGCTGAGGATTAATTAGCCGCACCAAAAATAGAGACACCAAATGCAATTTTTGAAAAAAGAAAAGAGGACGGAGAAAAAAAAAAGAGTAGGGAGAGAATGCTTGCTGTGCACTCAAGACTTATGAGGGGGAAATGGTATCGCTTGGGGCAATGAGGGCACGGTGCTACATGATACAAATATGAATGAATAAAAGTGAATGATAGTGCTGATAGTTTATTGCCAAATTTATCATGATAATTGTAAGATCCATATGAGTGATGCTTTTTGCTGCCATCCTCAGGTCTAGATCTATCTATCTATCTGTCTGTCTGTCTGTCTGTCTGTCTGTCTGTCTAAAATTAAGCAGCATCTTCACTGTGAATTTACATTGAAATTTTCAGTTTCTGACAGTTTATTCAGAGAATTGAGTCAAGTCTATTACTCGTCCAGCTTCCCTAATTCCTTTGCCCCTTACTGTACCCTCTGTCCATACACATATACCCCCTACGAGCAAGTCAAATGCCCATGCAGCCCTTCCCCGCCACAACCCATTACAGCACAATCATACGATCACAGAAAGAGCAATTTGAGTTAGCAGCATGTAGTGGAGCTGCTCTCTTCAAGTGCTTTGTGTCTTTGCAGGCCTATTGATTTTAATATCATATGGATGGGTTCATATCATCTGTGGTGAGGAGCTTCAGATATATTAGATGTCAATGACACGGCTCATCTTTGAAGTCTCTGACCTGTGTTTGCAACACACCGTATTTTTATTGTCCTCCCGTTAGATCACAAAATGGCTTCTTTTATCGTTCCCAACTCTGATGGGATGGGGAATCAGACGTCCAGAAGCACGTTTCTTAACCACGTTAGGTGTAGTGGTTCCCCTGAGTCACATTCAGTGGGAACGAAAGCTCATAGTAAACGGACAGTGTTGTTCTCAGCTCTGAAGCGGGTGAGAGTTTTCAAGAGGGTGTTTTATAACGAGAGCCGGAGAGCGTATACATGTTTAATGTTGGCCTCTCTTCCCGTATTCTCCTCTCTTATAATGCTTTCCCTTGCGTTAAAGAGTGAGATTGAGAGGCACCCACTTCAGCGTTGTTTCAGCCCTCTGGAATGCTCTATAGAGGAGGAAGACTCCATTTAGTGGCTGGAGCGGCAGCCACAGTGAGAACCTTTCAGCATGGAGAGGGAAAGGGGAGAGGCTCTTGGAGTGGTTAGTCTGCTCCCTGCTTTGCTGAAACATGCTGCATTGTCCTCCAGAGACCTTTCTTCCTCCCTCACTTTGTCCCTGTGTTCTCAAGAGTCGGAAGGGAGGAGTTTGGAGTGGTGCAGCGGACTCGCCTGCCCTCTCAGCAATACACCGAGGCCCCCCATGAACCGATATGGAATCAGGGGTCTTGTTTATGAGCTCCAATTGTTTCGAGGTTGCTCGGTCTCCAGGTCCGCTTGAAAATTGTCTTTAAAGTGGGCTGCTTGCTCCCCTCAGATACCCTGCCCCCACTTCGCATCTTCCCCTGATGGTCCTTGGGAAGCCAGGTGTCTGGGATTGTCTCCAGTGTTTTACCTCAGCTAGCTAACAAGCTCCCCCTGGCCCTGGAGGAAGGCCCGTTTTCCCTGCTGCCCATTCCCATAATGCTGTTTCATTATGGTCCCCACTGGAGCATACACAGCCATTCACAGAGCAAACTTCTGATGGCTTAACGACCGGTGCGGAAATGTTTTCTCCGAAAGATACTTTTTCAAGTGCCTTAATTTGAGTTTACATTCAAAGCCGTTTCCTTTGGGAAACTTGCCAGCGGTCCTGTGAAACTTTTTTCTGCCCTTAGTGTTCAATTGTATGAGACCAGCACTTTAAGCAATTACAACTTATCAAGAGAGATTTTTCTTTGTTATTATGGTTCATGCTGTTTGCTGTTTTTTTTCACAGGAAATATTGAAGCCTGACAATGCCGAGATCCATTAAAAGTGATACAGCAGGGAAATTGCACACATCGCACGATTCGAGGGCCCTAATGGTGGCAGTTATATCTCAAATATCAATCAGTTTCTGTTTACTAAAATGGATGATTCTCTTAGCGCAAGTGACTATCCATTGCCCCATTATCCTTAATGAGCAGCTGCCAGTAGACACTTTTCCCATTTGTGATTTCTTCCTCAAGAACCCCTCTTCGTCAGCCAGCAGGACACTCCCATTTTGGAACACACATCCACTAGAATTAATTAGCCCCTAATGGTTTCTGTCATTTAATGCAAATGAGTTTTACAATTATCGTTTTGTTATCGCTCACGGAGTGCGCCGCTGTTCGCCTTTGCCCTCTCAGTGACACCGTTACTCCATTACCACATTTGACACTCGTTCCTCTGGGCCAAACCATTGCAATGACTCCAGTCGTGTATCTTCCCCTGCGTCAAGCGGAGTGAGCCGGCCCCCTTTTATCTGCCCAGTCCATCACGACGCTGTACTGTTTTTTATTTGTACCCCCATGCATCAGCTCCATTAAGGGCTCCGCGTTTGCGAAATTGACTTTCTGTTGTTTCTCTCGACATCCCCTGTTGTTACTATTACAGGATGTATCTGCTGTGTCCCGAAAATGCGTTTTGCACCCTGTTTGTTGACCATTCAGTGTCTGTTATTCAATCTTTAACAAAAGGTTTGGAGGAGGGATCCCAACTGCTCGATGGCAGCACCCCTGCAGTAAACTATCAGATCCGTGCGAGGTCAAGCTCACAAAGTGCTCACCTCTGCTATCAGTGTCCCTCTCTACACTGCTGATGACTCTATGTGGAGGCAAATGATTCCTCGGACTCATGCTGTTCAACTCCGCTTCCCCCTCCTTCCTGTCATACCACTTATACATCCACCTCCAACAGGCATAAGTAAAAATATTAAATAAATAAAAAAACAAGGTTTGACCTTTAATAAAGGGAGCTTCGAATGTATGTATTTTTGTGCCATTTCTATAGAAAGGTGCCACTTTCTGTCTGTGACTTTGAAGTTTAGCTGTGGTTGTCTGAATGTTTAAGGTGGGTTAATATTTTTAGTATGATGTGGGGGCGAATCAGAGCTCCGTGTGACATTCCAGTCTCCCCCAACCAGAAGTCAGGGATGCTGCACAGACTGCAGTACCAGTTGTCACTTGTTGTCACTTGGAACATGACATACGGATGCTCAGGACCTGACGGCATATGTGACGCTGGCCTGCCAAAAGCATGCTGGCACTTTTAGGGCCCTGTTTTTTGTTCTCTCTTTTTTTTTTTACACCATTAGTCACATTTTCCTCTTGGCTTGGTTTAGGCAGTCTCATCACTCCCTTCTCTGCTTATATAAAGTACCTTGTAATTTATTCCTTTTAGTTCACTTTACATTTCATTGTAGTCTTAGTTCCATATACAGGATTCTCAAGGACCTGGAACAGTCATGAAAATAAAGAACTATATTTTTTGTGATTGTCTTTGCTAAGTAAATGCATTTACACAACCTCTGTGCTACAATACAAAGTCTTCATTGTTTTAATAGGACAACATAATTATTGGAATAAATATTAGGATTTTCAAGGTTTTAGCTTTTGAGAATATCTTAAGGTTTTACATAATGCAGAGAGTGTGTTAATGTATATGATAAAAATTAAATCAGGAAACTAGATTATATAAAATAACCCCTGAGTATGAGTTGCTGATGTAAAAAGATTAATTAATTGATTATTGCATGTTTGTTCATTTATTTACTTATATGATTATTTAAAATTAAATGGAAAAATCATGGAAAATAATTTGGTCTGGGAACACTGTATATGTTGTTATAAGGGTTACAGAAGACCATGATACTTTATAATGCTTACATATCCTCTTTTAATCTACAGATTGATACTTTTTAGTAATATTTTTTTATTCTGTGCAGCCTCTCTGATTTAGTCTTTCAGTGATCGGACCCATTTGAATATGTCTGCCATCTCTGCTCTTGTTGACCTTTGTTGAATTTATCGGTGAGCAATCAAACTAGCTTGCAGCAGACTTGTATTAATGCTCTGTTTGTTTAGTATCGCAGCATTCTCAGAATGTTCTTCAGCTTGAACAGTGGTTACATCATCATAGAACTTAATTAATGTCATAATGCACTTGCTTGGCCCAGTTGTGTTGGCCATGTGTAATATGATATAAAGATGTAATTGGTCTCTGCTGTTTTTAGTATTGCTGCGTTTCCCTTTACCCCCTTTGGATGGCGGTTGACAGATTGGTCATTACCTCTCAGAGGGCCCGAATTAGCGCCATGTTTAACGGCACTAACACAATTGAATCCTTTAATGATACCCCAGAGTGCAATGTTCTAGTGTAATGATACTGGACATGCTTTTTTTCCCTTATACTCTGTCCATCTTTCTCTCGCTCTCTGTCCTAGTCTAATGCATTGTTGTCCTAGATAGTATCTCACATTTTGATGATGGGCTGCATTAGCTGCTTAAACACATCTGACTTGTCCATAACACACTGTCTGTTCCTGTTCCACTTGAAATAATTGATCAGACACTCAAAGGGAAGTGCAAGTATCAATATTAATTAGTGCTGTCAGTCGATTAAAATATTTAATTGCGATTGATCTCCTAATTTTTTTTTGGTAGTTAATGCATTAACATTCATTTACCTTAAATAAAACCAAATAATATGAGTAATTCTGCAGGCAATTTAAGTGGATGACACTCATAGTAGAATAAATGTGCAAATAGACAAGAGGTACTTTTATGCAATAGTGCCGGTCTCACTAAAACAAACTAATTATAGATTTCTCAACACATGGAAAATGCAAACAATCTACAATAATACAATTATTAAAAGTAACATCTTGCATGTAAATAAGCTGCTGCTGCTGTGGCCTGCAAATTATTCTTCTGCTGGTGCTTGAAAATGATTTCTATTTGTTTCACTCGTGAGTGATATTTCACATATTCAATTGGGATAATACTTACATTTTTTCCATATACAAATAATTATTGATAGAGTCTGGGTTAGATTTATAAATAGAAGTCTTGTCTGGGTTAGATTTATAAATAATTTATCATTAAAGATGCTTTTAGTTTTCAGAAATAATACAGAACAAAATTGGAAACATTGGTAAAATTGATTAAATGCATCTAAATAAATACTGTTTATGTAAATGTATAAATAAAGGCATACAACATATTTAATTAACTGCATTAATTAGCGCATTAACTAATATTACTAACAGTTAAATTTATATGTTACATTTATATATTACTAAATAAATACTAAACTAATATATTGTTGACTAAATGAACTAAATGTGTTTACTAAGGTGAAATCAGTTTTTCCTTTGGTATTTGAATTGAATAAATACATTATATTAATAATATATCTACATAAAAATATAAAAATAAAGCTATACAACATATATAATGAAATGCATGAATGAATACATAAGCTATTATTAATATTATACAAATGAATACATTATTGACATGAACTAAATGTATTCTTTAGAACAAGGTAAATTAGTTATTTTTCTCTTTTGGTATTTGAAAGCTAAGGTATTGAAATCCAATTTGAAAGAACAACATGGTTTCTCGAATGTGAGATGACCTTCCTTCATTCGAATCAAGCTCATGCCTTCACTATAGAGTAAAACGATCGTAATGTGACCCATGCAATTGGCAAACATGAAACGCTCGCTTACTTCACTCAATAAATAAATAAATCACTATGTATCGCAATACTCTGGGCAAGGCAACACATAAAGAATCGTGATGTTTTGTTACTCAAGTATTGTGATAATGTTGCACCACAGAATCCTTGCCAATTACAACCCATAAAACAACGAGAGAAATAGAGCTCATGCGCCGAGTTGTTTAAACAGACTCCAAAGGAGCAGGAAAGTGCACAAGATGTGATTTTGCCCCAAAATCTATTATGATTAGCTGGGATCAACAAACTATCCCCTCTATCCTAGGCATTTAATGCCTGGCTCTGCCTGTCTCTCTGGACCGCTTCCTCTACATTGAAGTGCTTCGAGGCAGGCATTTATGTGCTTAATCTAAGCTATCCCAAAAACACATCCATACCACCAGCAGCCCTGAAATGTTCCTATTTTGTGTTTGGCCATGTCAGAGGCATAAACATCTCTTATTTATATGATTGGAGCCAGGCTTATGTTTCCCAGTCTGGAGGTTTTGAGCTGGATGTGAATAAACCTGAGCTAAACCGCAAAGGCTGGGCTGGGTAAGGTAACTCCTGTTCCCTGCCGGGAGTGGCCGGGGCGGCGGGGCTTCTGATGTCCGGCCTAATTGGTTAAGCATTCAGTACAAGCCCACGTCGCTGTGATCGGATTTCGGCACGGGCACCAATCCTCTCCTGATCAGCTCCACATGGTCTTCTTGTCTTGACAGCGCCACGACAATCTTCCCATCTGCTTTTCATTTTCCATCCTTCCGTATCACTGCTATCTTTTTCATGGAGACATTCTTATATTTTTAGACCCCTGGATGATTAAATGAAATGCTATATGCTGTCAATAGACTGCAACACAGCATGATAGAAAGTGGTTAGTGCATATGTTTTAAAATTTAATCCTTTGATTTTTATGAGTTGCTTTTTCCCACCTCAACAAGATTTTCCAGTTTCCCAGGTTACACAAGCCTCCTCCACTGTGCAGGGCACATCAGAAGGGGAGAAAAGCCTTTGTCTGAGGTTGAGCTGGCCGAGTCAACAGCTAATTTCCCTCGACGGCAGGTACACGCCAGCCAAGCTCTCTTACTTTTTTTATTTCATAATACATGTATTGATTTTGCTGTGAACGCCCCCCATCACAGAGCAAGTCATGTAGTCTCTACACATCTGCTTGTTTGATCAGGTCGAGGGAGGTAATGCATATAGTAGCATCTGTATCAAGGTATTCTACAATGCCTGGAGAAAGCTGTCTGTTAGCATTCCGATTCATCTCAACTGCAATTGCTCATCTGGTAAATAAGCCGCCTAAAATCATCAATTTTTGCTCATGGGCACTCAGTTCTGGGACCCTCTTTTAAGTTCCACCCTTTTCACATTTCGGGTGTTCTCAGAAATGGAAGTCATCATTTTTGAATAAACTTGATTGTGATGAATGAAAAGACAATTTTTTGCTTTTTAATTTGGTCCAATAAGAAAAAAACAAAAGCAAAGTGTAGGTAATAAGGTAATATAACCTGAAGTATAGTGTTATAAATGTACATTACAATAAAAAAAAATCAATATATATATATCGAAGCAAATATTCCCAAGACAGACAGCATTTATGGGCCAGATGGTGTAGTTACACTATGGCATCTACCAGCAGGGGCTAACAATACTAACCAAACTTTGACCCCTTGATCTGTGCATTTTTTATTTATTTATTTCTTTATTTTTCTTGGAAGAACCGGAAAGTTATTATCTGCATTTCAATATGCTTTACTTGCATGCAGAGGGGGAATAGAATAACAATGGCGATTTTGTGCGAAGTCACAACAACTCTGTAGTTTCATTCTAAGAGAGAAACTTTGCCTTTTTGAGGAGGTTTTTTATGTTCTCTATGGTGCAGGTCTCTGAGAGACTTTTTCAATAATGCCTAACTGCAACAGATAGCAGCTCCACAGTGAATACTGCAGATAAAGCCAGTAAAGGTTATCCATCCATCACCACACACACATTGATAGAGCTGCACAGTGGGGCTGAGTGCTGTTGTGCGGAGGACCACAGGGCCTGAGGAAGACTCACTGCGGTTAGCTCTTACTGTACTGTATTCTCCAGGAAAGCTTTGATATACTATACTGATATCCCACTACGGCTGGTGCTTAGACACACAGTCCCTGGAGTAGACGCCATTATGCACGACCACATGTCGCAGCGTTGGGTTTTAACCAAACAATAAAGCTCGTCTTTTACCTTAAGATGTCACACACCGAGATTTCCACTTGCTTGATGTAGCTACAGGCACTCAACGGCCGAACACCAAATTCAATGGAGTGACTTTCGTCTCTACAGCAGAGTTTACTATTTGTTTTCATTGTTGATTACTCGCTTACGGCTTCAACAGCTCCACATGCTTTTGACACATTCATGTTTTTAGAGGTCATATGAAGGCTGAATTTAATTCAGAGTTACCATGCACATGTTTTTGAGACCCACTGGCAATTTTTCCACGCACTTGTAAACCCAACTTCATTTTAGGATAATATCTCACAACCTCTTTTTTGATTTACAAAGGTACCATTTTTAAATCACTGATGTGATGTATCTGTAAAAGGAGAGTGCTGGTTTACAGCTTATTCACAGTTTTTTTTTTCTTCTCTACATCTACATCTCTGCATGCCAACAAAAAAGAGAGTGACTCTCTAGTATCCACCGACATATTCCTCATTCATACAAGTGCTCTTGATGTCTAAAATGACAGGGTACTTGAAACAACTATTCATCAGCGCACCTGGAGTACAAACACACACACACTGTATTGCTTTATCTTTGCACTTTTCCATTAATTGATAATATTGACACACACATTATACATGGTTATTTTCATACAGTAACATGATAGATATTATGTTTCTTATTTTTTATGTATGTATTTCTATAGTTTTTATTTTATTTAGTTCTTAGTGGATAGCAGAATGCAGCTCAGAGTCATTCTATTTTATATGGATATACTGTTGGCATTGAGATGACTGTCAAGTGCTACTTGTCAAAGTAGACACTTCACACTTCAGTAAAGCCCAAGTATCCTTTACACCGTCTGAAGGCTGGTGTTGCTATTCACACAATCCATGTCTTACCTGTTTGTGTGTGCTTGTTTCTGCATGCATGCACTTGTGTTTTTAGCTGTTTTAACAGCATATCGGCGTCTTGCTCTGACAAATCTTTTTAAGCTTTTGGCCCAGATGTCCTGAAGCTCTGCCAAACTGTAGGAATCCTCCATATCTCTGTTGCATTGCTGCTTATCTCCATGAACAATCACCATTACATGAGAAATCACCTCAAAGGCAAACTTACGCCAAACAAATTATAACATTTAAAGTTGTTCATCCTGAAAAAAAAAAAAGTATGTTATATGGGATATTTACCCCATAACACACTATGAACATGTTTGTCCAGCCCCAGAAATGACCAAAAAAGACACTAGAAGATTACCATAAAAGGAGTCCATGTAACTTGTGCATCATTTATTCTCAAGCCTTGTGCTAAGTTTTTGTGAGAAAAGACCACAGTTTAAGCCATTATTCATTGGTATTCTTCCCCTCCAGTTATAACTCCTCCCATCGGAATTGTGAACAGATTTTTTGATTGGTGTAAAGAACATAGATCAAATAGATATAAATAACATTCAAAATAATTATATTATATTAATTTATTCAGATGCACCTGTATGTACATTTATATATTTATTTTTATTTTATTTCACACTTTTAAACCAACAACTGTGATCACTGTGAACTCTCATTGTATGGAAAAGAGCTGCATAAAGATTGTTCAGAATAGTTCTTTTTTTTCTTTTCTTACAGAACAGAAGAATAAAAGTCATAAGTGTTTTGCACAACTTGAAGATTAGTAAATAATGACAAGTTTTTTTTTAGGTGAGCAACTTCTAGTTGAAAAGATTGAGACATAACAGGCATTGTGATTCAAGAGCAAGAGAATCATGCAGTATTTCCCCTGTCTGTGTCTGCTTACATTTTCTTCAGTTTACATCCAGGAGTTTAACAATGATCTATAATGTTCTGCTGTACTTCAAACACATGCTTACAATATACTCCCACACGATTCTGGTTTTCTGTATCCGTGAGGGAGTATCTGAGACCTAGCTGAAAGCGACCCATCCCAGCCCTTCCACATGTGTCAGCGCTCTTTCTTCCAAGTGCTAGAGGATTTATCCGTCTGAGATTTAGAGGTCTTAAAAAGTGTTAAACGGGTCATTCTAAGCTTAAGTAAATACTGCTAAGAATACATGTATGCCGCTGTCAGTCTATGGTTCTACAACTTTCTGGCACTAACCTAGTGAAATCTATTTTGTGACACCCCAGAAGTGTTGTCCCATTTATCCAGTAGGCTGTATTAAAATGTGTCCGAGAGCAACTGGTTTTTGAGGTTGCTCAGCACAGAGTGGTTTTGGATGTAACTTGTGGTTTAAGAGGTGGTTTAGTCAATGCACAATAATCTTGGTGTTTAACTGTACAGGTACAGATGTAAAAATCAACTGGACATTTATAGCTTCATTTCCAGAACTAGAAGGCTACGGCCAAATGCGTTCTATCAGTGGCATTAGCTGTAAGTGATGATGGCATTACGCTTCTTGTTATCCCGTAAAAAGAGCCCTCTAGGGCTGATTCTACTTTAGATTGACTCCGATTAGGAATGATTGTGAGATTAGCGTACTGGTCAGTACAGTAAACCCTAGATCAGCCATTTGGTTGTTCTGTCTCCTAATGAAGAATCTGTTTCTTCTCAGTGCCGTATTGTGCAGTAGTTTGAGTCAAGCACTTTGTTCTGATGATTCAATTTAATCTTCCAAAGAGCAGAAATCAAACAGGACACACTGGGCGGCAGTCACAGGACGTTCTTCAGAGAATAATTGTACCCTTCAAGCTTCAAACTTATTGATTGTTTCATGTCCTGTGAAAATAACTCATAGGTGGAAAGGGAGTTAAATCTGCCAAAGTTTCTTGTCATCACAAGTGGGACTGTCTCGGATGTGCAGCCGTTTCAAATCAACCTAGAACGCCGTGCGCTGATGAGCAATTAGAAAATGGTTTACATCGTTGCAATCATCAGCCATTATCATAATCAACTTCAGAGTGAAGACAGCCCTTTACCAACACCACCCTTCCCCACAAAAGAGCACTCGCTCTCACTACGAGAGGAGATTTGCCTGTGTGTGTGAACAAGAACACCCAAAATGGTCCCAAAAATAGTTTTAGTTTGGTCCGAGTCTAGTCCACCCTTCTCATCTACATAAAACTTTTGCAAATGCCCGTGAGCCACCCACATCACTGACAGCACAGTAAATGAAAACAGCGTTTTGCTCTACTGTACTGCATTATTTACTGTCTCCTAATGGGTCGTCCTGTTTAAAGCGTGATGTGGTTTAATTCTGCATGACACTGAGGTGTTGAGACTCAACCTCCTGCTCTGGGGTCAAGTTCCTATTTTGGAGCATCAGTCACGCTTGCTTCATCCTGGTGGCCATATTGGAGTTACATCAGTCTCAATGGCCCCTCATTTCGACGTAATGGCTTCTCCATGGGAAATTAAAGCTTAATTAAACATGCAAGGCAACGAGACACCATTGTGCTACAATATTTGACTGCCTGTGACCTGACAGATTCATTATCTGAGAGAGTTTCTCATTTTTATGACACACTCCTCTGTGGATGCACAGGCTCTGATAAGATCTGCTTAATGGTCCAGACAACATGCTGCCTGCCTGCAACAAGAATATGCATTCACTGTTTATCTCATTTACAGATTGCACAATGGAGAGCAGGTTTAATTGAGTTTGAGTGGTTTGATGTGGACTGGGAGATACTGTATGTGTGTGAGAGAGAGAGAAAGAAAGAGAGAACTTCTGAGAAAAGCTCCCTATTGTTATGTTTGACTTTAGTTGGCAGTTAGCTACATTGTGGCAGTTTTGGCTTGGAGCAACATGAGCCTTGTATACAAACACCCAAACGCACAATCTTGCCCATACAAGCATACAAAAGGTCACACTGTAATGCTACTGTTGTTGGATATGCAAATATATGCAAACATATAACGGCTCTCTTATTATTACTAATCTTTCTAATCTTATGCTCACCAAGACTGCATTTATATTATGTAAAATACAGTAAAAACTGAAATATTGTGAAATTATTTCATATATTTTAAAATGCTATTTATTTCTGTGAGGACAAAGCTGATTTTCAGCAGCCATTACTCCAGTCTTCAGTGTCAAATTCTTACTATAGTCAAGACATTTTCCCTATGGCGGAAATTTAGAATTAGGCTTCAAATATATTGATGATATTCTTGTGCCTCAATATTTTTATTTGTCTGCCAGGCAATTTTTTTTTTCTTGTCCTCCAGGCGAAAATTGAAATGTACTACAACATGTTCTGCAAAAACCACACAGTTCAAAGTATTGTTCATGTCAAAGTTTCATACTTTGGGTTAGAGATTTGTTCAAATCCTCAAACCAAAGTTTAACCATGATTCTTTGCATTAGAAAGTTCCTCTAATAATTTCAAGGTTTATTTTAAATAAAGGTAATCACCCTAATAAACTCCTGTCCTCTGATCAGATAATAACATGCATACAGACTTAAATACATTGACAGCCTACAAGCACAGATATAGTATTGAAAAGGATTTGAATGTTCGTTGGGCAAAGGCCGTTAGTGCTGTCATTGGAATTATCTTAATATTCAATAAACCAACAACAAGAAGGTTAGAGTGACTGACACAATGCATATGTTTATAATTAGAGGATTTGCACCTTGGCTATTGTTTGCTTGTCAGGAGAGCAATTAAACATCACAGGCCCAGAGACACTATGACGGTCTGTCTCTGCAGACAGAGTCAAGGGTATTTTCCTAACTCAGGTTTAGCACAGTCTGCGTACAACAGGGGTCCTCCTTCACGATGACATTTATCCTAGTCAGGGTGGAGAACAGCATTTGTTAGCAAATACAAGACCCCTTCATGCACTCAGCACCATTATTATTGTTATTACTACTTTGAATGTGCAAATTTTTAAAAGTACTTTGAAGGATGTAGAGTGTCGTGTTTACTAATTGCTGTGTGTCAATATGCCATTAACTCTGTGTCGGTGCCAAAGAGCTGTTTGGATAAACTTAAATGGAATCATCTACTCACTAATCAAAAGTGGCTGTTTGGTGTTAAATGCCAGTTTGAAAATGAGTTGCTAACTGTGAGTAGCATTTTTCACTCTGAGGGGCACTGTTCCCACTCATAGATATGACAGTTCCCATTGCTTTGCCCTGCACATGTCTGTCATTCTATTGTTGTGCAGCAGTCTGATAGTGAGTTTCAAGTGGATCACGCAGTGAAGAGAATTTTTTCGCTATGCATCAAATGGATGTGCCTTTCATAAACTGGTTTGTGTTTAATACATAGACATGCACGCATGCAAAATTGAGAGATAAAAGTAAAGTGTCCACAAAAGCTATCTTACTCAACAGGCAGTAAACAGCCTTGTGCTTCAGGCCTCAGATTTGTAAAGGGTCTCACAGTTATGGATAAGTGCCATGTACCCACAGGCAAAAATGGCTGA
The DNA here is from genome assembly GCF_001515605.1 of Sinocyclocheilus anshuiensis. Taxonomy (NCBI): domain Eukaryota; kingdom Metazoa; phylum Chordata; class Actinopteri; order Cypriniformes; family Cyprinidae; genus Sinocyclocheilus; species Sinocyclocheilus anshuiensis. The sequence goes on from NW_015539864.1 coordinate 123,667, forward strand.
GTGGCTGAACCAGACGTTGACATTTCTTAGAGAATTCCAGTCCTCAGCATCTCCAAGAACCAATGCCTAAGAGTGAGGACAACTGAATGATCAAGTCAAGTCTTAGTCTCATGTCACTTTTCCAAGTTAAATCTCAAATCCCTTGTTAATAATTGTGTATAATTAGTGGTTTGGCATTATGAACTGTATTCTAGAACAATTCATTTATCTATTAAAGATGTTTCTAGGGATTTTCTTGTTTATTATTGAACTAAAAAAAAGCATTTTATCTTTATCTTTGGTAGATTATCCATAATCCATTTAATGACTTAAAAACAAACTTTAGGAATTTATTTTTTATTTTGTAAATGCCACTTAACATGAAATGTCTCTTCATTTTCTCAACAGTAAATCAATGGATAACTGTGCTAACTGGGATTTGTCTTAATGCAGTATTCAAACATTTCTCCTTGAAGACTTCATTGAACAGGTTCATAAGCACTGTATGTCTGTGCACTTCTGAAACACTACGTTTTCCTTAATGTTTCTTAATAGTAAATGCTCAGGAAGTACGCGCTTTGAAACAATCGAAAGTGTGTTACTGCTGCTTTTTCACTGTATCCTAAGGGAAGGAATGCTCTTTTTAAGACGATGGAATCCTTACAGACTTCCCTTGCTCTCTCCCGGTAGAGCAGAGGCCTCTAGAGTGTGATGACTTCATTAAATGAGCACTAGAGGACTGGGTTAATCCCGTTGCCTCCGGAGACAGACTGCACCTGGTTACCCTTCAGCATTCAAGAGAATGTATGCTAACCATAGCTAACATTTCCCCCCTTATGCACACACACACGCAGGCCTATGTACACACAGTTCGACGTAGTCAGTGGAGTCTGTTTGCAAAGAGGGATCCGATTATTTCCTGTTTCCATCCGACATGTTGTCAATTACGGCCCGGCGCCCAGCCTAACAGGACACTTCAGCGTTACCAGCAAATGACCTTACACTGTTCAAACAATTAGCCCAAAGAAAACATTGTCCTCATTGATTTATCGGCCATCCTGACTGAGAATTCTCTAAGTGGGGAGAGAGGAACGTTTCTCTGTTCATGCCGCCATCATCTGGAAGCCTTGAAGTATGAAGTTCCGCATGAAGTTCACAGGAGAGCCACGGTGGTGACAGGTCTATTTAGCACAGAACTCACCATCAACCGCCAACTAACGCTTACTAAGGGATGTGTGTTTACAATCAACAGGACTGTGATTCTTTTATGATAGTGATTTCTATCTTGGAATCTGAGAGAGAGAGAACAAAAGTTCACTGGCAGTGAATAAAAGCCTAAAAATCCTTAGAGCTAGAAGACTGTATATCTTCAAGGATAATGCTTTATATCCGTAGCAATTAGGGTTTCTTCCCAGAGCCATGGACTTTGTTTTTCTTATGTGTTTGTGCACTTTTCCCAGCACTCAGGGCCAGAACTCTGGGCCCCCACTTTCCGACGCACACCATTTTTCATTCAAAGGCTGTTTTTCTGCGCCAATACCCACGTCTTTGGAACCTTTATTAAAAGCACCGTACTGATCGATCAGCATCATTTTTACTCCAAAAGAAAAGAAGAGAAGAGACATAGAGGGTGTGAAAGAAAAAGAATATCTTGTGACAAAGTACTCTGAGCATCTTACATGGTGTTAATCAACAGCCATAGAGCTAGCTGTCACTCACAAAAACCATGAGGCAAGCCAATCAATATCAGCGCCCAGCACTGCTTTCACCAACTGAACTCAACTTTTTATAACTGTTACTGCAATGCTTGTATTGACCAGAGAGCACCGTTTATTGGCCTGGCACTCACCGTTATTTCACAATTAAACTAACGGCTAATCTCACTGCCATAAAGCCGATCAGACCCCGGAGACATGTGCTCAACAGTACAGCTCAGACAGATCTCAAACATTCCACTGTTTCCACCAGCGAACATTGGCGCAAAATGCAAGATCCAATTTTTTTTTCCACCTGCCTGCCGATAACCAAAGGTGCCCAGCAGTAATAAAAGACTGCAAATAAATGGCCACCAACTAAAGTGTTTGTATTCTCACATGTGTAGTTTTCATCTTCACTGGATCTGGTCCTAGCTGCGGGCTTTGCCAAATTAAAGCAACAACATCATTGGCTTTGATTCTAACGATTTGATATGTGGTGATTTTCATGTTCCTTGGGGCGTTGCTTTGTGAAATTGTTCCTGTTTTATCTCTATTAAAGCTTCTGATGTTCTCTCGCTTTATTTCAAAGCTTATTTTAAATGTCGATGGGTGGGTTTGTGTATGTGTGTGTTTTGGGCACCATAAACAAATGGATATAAAATATCCAGTCATTGATTTCACATCTCCAGCACCTCAAAAATGCAAATTAAACATCCATATCTTTTTGAAGATTTGCTCTGGTCCTTTAACACAATACCTGCAGATACCCTGTAGTGATTAGCACTACATTCGGCTCTCTCATCCTTCCATGATGGAAGCAGCCCGGTCGTGTTGGCAGCGAGGTCCAGGCTTGAAGGTGCAGCACTCTGAATGTGTGGATTTGTCAGAGTTTAATGAGTCCTCCTCGTGCTCCACCACAGCCTCCTGTGCTGTTGACATTTGTCCACCCACATGTGTCTGGGCTATAATGACCCTTAGCATGTCAAGCAAGTGATTTTCACTTGCGCGGAGGCATACGCTGGACATTTTGTCGAGAATTGTGTCCTCAAAGTGGATTGAGTCTTCACGTTTTATATTTAGGTGTGAACGGCGAGCCAGGTGTCTTCTCTCGCAGACTGTATTTGCTGTGTGTGGCTCTGTGTTAGTGGATGCGGGGTTCTTTGACATTGTTCATTCATACTAGCTGCTTTTACACGAGTTTCCAACATTTTGTTTTTCCAGTCCCCCTGCCATGTTTTTGGACATGACTAAGGCGTGTCGGGCAAGAGGCATGTTTTCCATTATGCTTAGTTGATGGAGTGACTGAACTTGCCCTCCACCCCAAGTAATGGACAGGCATCTAGTTCTCCCTCTTAGTCTGCATTCTTCCAGCTTGCATACATGTTTCACAGTTTATTTTGTTAATACAGATAAGCCTTTAAGGAGCAAGTTCCCTAGTGAACAGAATGCCAGTCTAAATTTTCTACACACACACTGAACAGAATGCTAAATCATCTCACAAAAATGAACATATTGATCACTGTATACACACACTGGAAAATCACACTCTCGCACAGACTCATTATTTCTGGATACTGTGTTAGCCATTGTGTGGGAAATGGGTTTTAAGTATCTGCACACTTCAAAGAATTGCAAATAGCTTGTGATTTGTGTCTCACCTCATTTGCTCTTAGTGTTTGCATTTATATAACACAGTTCTGGCATGCTGTTCGTGATCGGCTTTAATCTATGTGAATCAGTGCATAGGATTCAGTGCTTCACTTGGAGTCTGTGGCAGATAGCTGTATCATTGATCGATGTTGATTGGACAAAAGACTCTAAACACAACATTTTGGGTCACGTATGGACTCTCTGCTTCACTGGGAGTCTTATATATGATTTTTATTTGACATTAGGCTTTCAATCGCTGTATTTTTGTTCTGCCTGGAATATTATAAATGGATGAGTTCTCACTGACTTTGCAGTGGATGGCCAAAAAGTGAAATGGACATATATTTGAGTGATGATTCTTGAAATTAAAAAAATAAATAAAAATATACAGAGTGCTTGAAGTCTGACAAAGGCATTTATTTTGTCTTTCATAATTGTTTCTTACATATTGCCATTTCTACTGTAAATATAGTAAAAATACAGTTGGCCAGTTATTTTCAAGTAATTTCACTGTTTAGTAGTGGTTCGAGAAGCAGCTTTTAGGATCAAATAAAAAGATAAAGAGAGAGAGAGAGAGAGAGAGAGAGAGAGAGAGAGAACATACTAAATGTTTTGGTATTTATAAGTAATGTGTGATGTGTGCTTCCCCATTCCAACAACAAGCAACGGCCCCCAGTGGTGTGTATTTGTCTTGTCACATTTTCTTGTCTTTCTTACCTTTAAAACCAGTGAGATATTCTCAATTGTGTGTAATTGCGTAATTGGTAGTGTGCTTTAAATGCTATATTTAAAGCATTTACGCTGGTGGTGGTTGAGGAGATAAACCCCCCCACGCCCCACCCCCACATGATTGTAAAGCGCTTTGGGTGTACAACAATACACAATAAAGCTCTATATAAATGCAAAATGCATTCATTCATTCATTCGTTCATTCATTTATCAATAAAGCTCTATATAAATGCATCATTCATTCATTCATTCATTCGTTCATTCATTTATTACATACTTAGGATCTGAAGGCAGGCTGTGTTCACACATGCACGTGCAAGTGTGTATGCGTCTGTGTGTGTGTGTGATTGTGTATATGTGTGATTTAGGGCAATGCTCTGCCTTTGAGTTATGACTCTAGATTTGTGTCATCTTTGTATATACTGTCTGTGTGTGTACTAGGGGAATGTTTCTTTCTCTGAGGCTAACACACAGACCAAATTAGCTATGTGTATCTTGTGGCATTCAGCTTAATAAATAGGAAGGAAAACACATTTATAGTCATCATTGTCCCAAGTTCTGGTTTACATAAAATGTCATACAAAAGAGACAGTGTTGAGCTGTTTAACCCAAGCATCTGTTTCATGTTGTCCACAGACTGAGTATGGTTTAATATCAATTGACATTCGATATGGCTTTTGCACCATCATATGGGCGAATCTCACGAAACCTGCCAATAATATATCCAGTCCAAATTTAAAAGAAAACAAAATTAAGAAAATATATATTTATATTTAGTACTTTAAGAAAATGAATACTATTTAGGACTAGATTTGTATTTTTGTAACAATGTGTTCATTATGATTAGGCAAATTTGCTCCTAAATTTGCCTTAGCATAATGCAAAAATGTCATCTCCATTATTGTACTGTGTGTAAATAAATGGTAAAGTATTTTAATTTATGATGATTAAGGTAAAATAAACGACAAGCTAATAATAATTAAAAGTTATTCAAATAGTGTTTGGATTCAATACTGTAAGGACAAATTATATATATATATATATATATATATATATATATGTAGCCTAAATGTATCATGCTGTACTCAGTTATGGGCTGGTGGTAATTGGCTAGTTTCAAGACTAGTGCTAGTGCTGTATTTCTCTGTATTTTAGTGTTCTCTCTCTCTCTCTCTCTCTCTCTCTCTCTCTCTCTCTCGCTGCTTTTAATAAAGAATTAGCTCTAGCTGCTTTTAATAAAGAATTAGACTCCCTCCCTATTCTATTATAATGAGGAACCCTCTTTCTCCCAACTCAGTAGTCTGTTTACAGTCCATTGTGCTAAATTGTTTGTGTGTGTGTGTGTGTGTGCCAATGACTTTGCATGTTGTATTCATACAAAGCAATTTTTTGAATTAATGGAAAGGCTTGTGAGGAGTTCAAATGTTAACTGTGGATTGTGTTCTTTTGTTTGGCCACAGCTAAATCATTTAGCAATTTTCCAGTTTGTGTATGATAGAAATCATGTGCTGTGGCCAGTAATTTATCGTGCTTTCTCTATATTTGTCTTTCCCTCTCACGCATCACCCCCCACCCTTTCTTCGGCGTATTTGTTGTCTCTCATATGCTTATCTACTCCAGTGTGTAAAAAATTGCTTACCTTCGAGATATTTCAGACGTTCCCTGGGTTTGTGATGCATCACCAGAGCGGGGCGCAGCTGCAGTGCACACTACATGCTGTAATGCCGGCGTGACACAGGCCTGTCGATCACTCTCACACCCTCTATACATCCAGATGAGATGTACAGTGACATACACGGTAGTTGTGAGAATGTTTCTTCCTGCCTCTAGCTGCAAATAGGCCTCGTGTAAAGTGAGACTGAGTGAATAGGTGACGGTAGCCTCTGCACGTTCAGGTTACCCTGTGTTTGTGTGTCCAGGACTGGATGTATGGGGGATTTAGTCAGGTCGCACACATCCGCTCCATCTTACTGTCAGCTTGACCTCCCAGCTGTGTCCTATCACATCCCTGGCTGAGGCCGCTAAAGTGTCTGTGTGTTTGTGTTAGCAGAAATGTGCTTCTCTAGCTAGTGGAAATTAAATTTTCCTTAATTTACTAAATGGTTGTATTAGTTCAGAACACTTCAGAGAGACACACATAAGCTCTGTCCCAAAAACCTGGTGAGCTTCCTCATCATAGGCACGTTTCAAAAGAAAGGAATGTTCATTTTAGACAGCATCACGTGTTCATCATAGATAATGCATTACAACGAGCTCATTGAAAAAAAAATAATCCAAGATGGTTGACAAAGAAAGTGAAATGTTATTTTTCTATATTATAAATATAATTAAATACTGAAAAGAATCAACAAGAAATGTTTAAAAAAATTCTATGTATATTTATGCTTACTAGAGTAGCATGTCATTCTCATCACATCGCCTGTATTGAAATCAATTGTGAATCGAGTCACAACACAGAGTGTTCACCTTTGTAGAGCATTTAAGATTAATCACTTGTTATAGTTTTGTTCCACACAAGACTATGCAGGCAGCGAGACTCACTAGGTTTTGTAGCAGAGCTATTGTGGTACGTACATGAAAGCATGTGGTAGACAAAGAGAGACAAAGAGAGGTACAGAGAAGACGGCTTTAGGACTAGCGATATGTCCATTAGGTCTGTTCTGAAGTACTGTAGACTGATGTTAATATGCAGTGAACAGCACAGCGGATCTGTAAAGCCTTTCTATACAGGGAAGCATAATGGAAATCTAACACATAACCATCAGTCACATCAGTCCAAGTGAATTCAGGTCGAATACCTGGTGACCAAGAGCTAAGAAATCGGTGCAGTCATTTAGAGACTATTTTTCTTTGGAGCATGTTGTGGCCAAATGACAGTCAACTTGGTACAGTGATTTGTCCTATGATTTTCTATGATTTTTCTTTTTGTCAGAAAAAGAAAAAAAAGGTTTTAATGAGTAAATCATATGGCATTTTAATTTCTTAAGTTAATAGTTAAATACATTAATACAATATAATTTGTATACATACTATAAATGCATAGCATTTAAAATAAAGCATTGTACAGAAATTAAAAATCAAGCAGCAATGGAGGATAATGATTCACGATAAATCAATATGAGTAATGTATATTGGCACTCATAAATCACACACACACACAAAAAATGTACACAAGATGCTAATAATAATTTATTACCATGCAACAAAATATCGAGTAATTTATAATTTAAATACTTTTCATTTAATATTATTTAAATAATTAGTATTGATTAACAGTTTCATTTGAATGTTTATAATAATTTTATCCAAATAATATTGCAAATGTTATGTGCGTTGTATATACTGTATATATTTTCCTAAAGCTTAATTTAACATTTTATTAAACTGTATAAATTGTAATATTCTTTAGTATTTTGCCATAATTGCAGCATTTTATATTATGGGTTTATATTTAGTTTAGAATTGTAAAAAAAAAGTGAAAAATAAGGCGTGTTTGCAGATGTGCATCAGGGACTCGGTGTGTTTTCCTCTGTTTTGGTGAGTGCATCCTATCACAATATTATGTGTCCTTTCTTTCTCTTTTACACACATACTTTGTCTCCAGATAAATCCCAAGCCTGCTAGACTCTCTCAATTTAACTCCAAAGCAAGTGTCAACACAAAATCCTTCAGGGGAGCTTTCTAACACATACACATGCACACATTTTTCCAAACATCACAATACAAAAAAAGCAGCTATTCTCTCGTTGTCACAACGAAGTAAAATCCTCTCTTTCATCCATACGCACCGACCTATAGACGAGAGGCAGCGGGGAGCGAAGTTAACGTGGGAGACGCAGCGGCAGAGGAGAAAAAGACTGAAAGGGAGACGGAGATAAAGGGCTCAGTTCGGCGGTTCGGCACACGGCAGGGGTGAGGCATCGTGGACCCGGGAGCTCGGCACTGTCGCTTGAGACGGCCCAGATGTGTCAGGCTCCTGCGTCTGAGAGATTTCCATCTCTTTGGCCCATGGATCCCAGCCCAGCAGGAGGACTCCCAACCAACCATTCGACTGCTCCCTCTACATTATTCAGCTGACATAACCCCCGAGAAGATGGCGAGGGCAAGAGGAGGTGCAAATCTACATATATGAAAGCGAAAAGAGCCCGTTTTAGCTAATCGACGAATGGATTCAGCAAAATGACGCACCACTGTGAAGCACTCCTGCAGATATTTTTATCCATTCCGAATTTTCACACACGCAAGCCCTCTTATTCTGTCAGAATGTGCTTCTACTTCATGAAAGAAGTTTTTATTGTGTGTGTGTGTGTGCCCCTGCTGCGCTGTGATCTGCCTGTATTGAAATAGCTCTGTATCATGACCTACATTCCTCAGCTGGGGGGCTGACACTCAGGGAGGTAGCGACGGATAGCGTGAAGGTAAAAAGAAGACACTCTGATGAGTTGATCTCCAAGCTCGCTTTTGATGTATTTGGGTGGACAGGCAACGGAACGACTGTTGCTTTTAGTGCTGTCGTCCCTTATCTTTTGTTTTTTGCAGCTGTGGCATCTTAAACCACATGCGCCGCTTGTTTGTTGTGTTGTTTATTTGTTTGTCAGGATTATGTAAGGCTCTTCAATGAGGTGAAGGGAAAGAGGGCACGACTCAAGGGAGTCATCTTAGCCCATAGGCTCGCTGCCGCCACATCACCCTCTGCTGTCTCAGGCCGCGAACATCATAACGGCCAGCTTAGCACTGGGTGCTTATCGCAGAGGTTTCTCTGTCTGTCTCTCTCTCTCTCTTTAGATTCTGATGTATGTAGAGAGCCAGCAGCCTTTGGAGTGTTTGTTTGTAGAAGCGGGATTATTTTCCATCAGGAATGTCAGGAAGGTGAGTGTTCGGGTTTGTTGACATTTAAGCTTTGCTCGCGGGCTCGGGGCTCCATGGAACTACACTCTGCGAATTTGGAGTGTGAGAGTCGCTTGTTTGGATGTTTTCAATTGTTTTCAGTTGTACAAATCTCTGCTACGATCGTCTGCAAATGTAAATGTCAGATCTCAAATTGGATTTTCATTCTCTCTTCTCATAGCTATGGAAACCAGTTTCCGCTTCAGAGTAAAAGAAAAAGAAATAATATGAAAAAAAGAAAAAACAGACCTTATTACACATAAATAAATAAATGGATTTTATATCTTATAACTGTGATTACGTCTCACAATTATGACTTAATTATTTGCCATTGTGATTTCACATCAAACAGTGTGGCTTTATATCATAATTGTGATTTTTTTTTCATAATTACAACTTTATATCTCAGATTGGTGACTTTATTTACTGATATTGCGACTTTATATCTCAAAGTATAATTTATATCTTAAAATTCTTAAAAATAAATCATATCTAATTTTGAACTGAGATCACAGTTCTTACTTTATATCTTACTTATATTTATTATTATTATTATTATTATTATTGTGACTTTATAACCTGCAGTTATATGTTTTTGTGATCGCAAATTTATGTCACAATTAAGACTTAGTGTGATTTTATATCTCAAAGTGTAACTTTATTTCTCTCAATTCTTACTTTATATCTTAATTGTGATTTTATTGTTATTATTTTGACTTAACTTACAATTACCACTTTTTGTAATTTTTTTAGTAATTGCAACTTAATATCTCACAATTGTTACTTTATTTATCAATATTGCAATTTTATCTCACAATTCTTTATATCTCAATTTAGATTTTATTTTTATTTTTTTACTTAACTTACAACCACAAATTGTTGTAATTGCAACTTTATATCTCGCAATTGTGACTTAATTATTCAATATTGCAATTTTATCTCACAATTCTTTCAATCTTAATTGTGATTTTATTTCTATTATTGTGACTTTATATTTTGCTATTACAATTTTTTTTCCGTAATTGCAACTTTCTCACAATATGACTATTTTGTTATATGAATCTCTCACAATTATCTGTTGTATTCATTTACTCTGAAGAAGAAATGTGTTTTCCAAAGTGTAAAGGTATGACTTCAGCACACCGCACAGTGATGGTAGCTGAATCACAGCCACCTGACAGGCAACAGGCTGATTAAAAATATCAGATGAGCGCACCCTCAGAGAAGTGAGGAGTGTAGCCCGCAGTGACTGGAAACTGTTGACACCATGTGATACCAAGTAATGTGAAGAGACAGGAAGCTGCCTGTGACTCCTGTCATAGGGTTAGTATCCCCTTTGCTATGGGTGTGTGAGTTTGTGTGAGTTTAAAAAGGATGGATTGTTTTCTCAGGTGCGGGTAAGTGTCTTGGCAGGTTTGCCGTCTATCACAGACTATTCCAGTAAGTTCTGTAACACATGCATAACACACCGCGGTGACGTGTAGCTTTAGCATTAAAAGCCAAATAAGCATAGCAGACCCTCTCCTCATGAGTGTATTCACCTGCTTCGTGGGTAAATAAACCATGAGCTGTAAACATCACAAAACTACTTTTTCCAGCTGCATGTTTGAAATGGTAGAACTTCTTTGCTCTTTATTTAATTTATGCAAAGAGTAAACATGCAATGCAGTGCACTGATCAAGTTATTCTGTTTTTGTATGGTTTGAATTACATATTTACATGCATTTGTCAAAACATCAAATCACAATGCATAAAACATTTGTCTTTTTTGTCCAGCTGCAGAGGTTTTCTACTACGGTCTGTAGGCTTGAATGGAAAACATTGATATTTAAGTAGTTGTTTTTTAAATAATTTTTATAGTGGTCAGTTTACTGTATTCCTATGCTATTAAGCGGAACCAAAAAACACGTTTTCCCTTTACGTATCCTACACTCTCTGTCTCCTTTACTGCCTCCTTCTCAGCTCGTGTTTGCCGTGTATGCTTTTAATAAAATTTTCTTAGGATAAATGGTATTGGGCAAAAATGTAGCCAAACCACATGTGTTTGCCCTGGGTCCTTATCCAGGACCATTTCTCATGCTTCATTCTGTTAACAAACCCCACAGAAAGCCCTGAGGTTTCATAAGCTAACTACAACACTGCTGTAGTACAGCACCAGAGAAGAAAAATATCGCTCTCATGCATATTCTTAATAATGTGTCCAAGCCAAATGAGGAGGTGAGCATTAGGTCAGTCGTGGAGGGAAAAGGGCTTTGATAACTCCTTGTGAGACTGTCACAAGAATGTAAGAACCATGACTGATTTCATTTCACTCCCTGCCTTCCTTACCGAGAGTTTGCTTTAAAGCAACATAATGGCTCGTCGGGGCTGATGTGGGTCGCCCTAACAGTTGGGTTGATTTCAATATTAAAAAAAGAGCACCGTATTGCACTGGGAAATCAACACTGCAGCTGCAAATTCCCAGACTCAAGCATGCTTTTATAGGTTGGACTCCAGGCCTGGAGCAAGGGAAGGAGAGGAAGGGGAAATCAGGCAGAATTACATCACTGTGTCCTGCCGCCCGTAATGAAGTGCTCTGACAATCCATTGACCTGAGAGTGAGACTGTCTGATGTTTGATACATGACTCAGATGATGGACAGACCCAAAACCCAAACAGATCAGCCAAATGTGTGCTGATTAGTCCCACAACACACACACTTGCACACTCATCAGACCGTAGGGACTGAGATCTTAATCTGTTTCCTGCGCACTGGTTATGCAGGCGTCATGAAATTGTATATTTTCAAAATATCTGTGACTTGATACCACCGAAAGTATCCAGTATACGCACCGAGCCGGTCCAAGTCTCCACTAAGTCTCTTCCCGACTCTCTGAAGTTATCGTTAGCCCACTCTGAAAACAAAAAAGAAATGTTAATCTCTTTCCTTGCACACTAACTTAAGTGCCCAACTTTCGTCACTTTCACGCTTCTCTGAAACTTTACAATTCACTTTGTTCTGCATAATCCTCCACCAAGAAAAGAAGACAGGGAAAGACCAGGGGAAGGCATCTCAGGTCAGGGGTGAGCAAGTCACCTCTGATGCAACAGACGCTGGAGTTCAGAGACAACGGGCAACTTTATCTGATAATAGACTCTAATCTGTATATTATTCTGGGCTGAGAGGCTTTTGTCCTGCAGTGAATATGCTGTCCATAAGGTTTTGATCTTGTCTTATGTCTGCGCAATTGAAATAACCCTGGCCCTGAAAAGCCACTTGATGTGTCCATAAAAAAAGAGATGAGAGAGGCTGAGAGCATGAGAGAAAAAAAAACGAAGTGAGAGTGAAGGCAGGCTGAGATGTTTGTCACATTATGAAAAGGTTTTTTTTTTTGATGGTCTATATTTCTGAGGCCACAGACCGTCACACCTTCTTGTAGGTCAGGAATATTGTCTTCCTTTTAGAGGAAGTATTCTGCACCATGTTGTTTCATGCCTTGCCAGTGCTCTCGTTACGCTGGCCAAGGTTTTGTCCCCTCTCCCCCAGAAGCCTCAGAGTCACCTCTCTTGTGTACCATTAAAAGAGGATTGTGGGAACTGTATTTCCCCACCCTTCTCCTTGTTTTTTAGGCTCCATTGTATATGATAGTGGTTGAGGGTAACCAGTGTCTGATACTGTAGACAGTAGCCTGCGGCCAAGACCCAACAATCACGTTATTGTCCAGCATCTGTATGGTTGAAAGTTGCTACCTGGTACTATCAGCGAGAGCAGAGGGTACGGAAAAAGTGTTTCATCAATGGTTGCTTTGTGAGGGGCCATGTTTCCTCCGCCTCCTTCCTCTTCAGCTCAATAGAGAGAGAGAAAGAGCAAAGCACTGAGATCCAATTAATCAACCTTTCTGATTCTCACCTAAAGGCATCCACCTGAGCAAATGTATCTTTGTGCAGCCTCAAAATGCTGTGTAAAAATGCAATGCTGCTTAAAGCCATTCTAAAATATGCTGGCTCTGTCCCACTGAGAGGTAAAAGATTTCCTTTTTAATCAGAATAAAAGAAACTGGTGTTGATGGTGCTGCTATTACTAAGATTACTGAGATGCAGAAAAAGTGATGGCCATATGATAGGTTTGACTAAAATCAATAATAGTAATTTATAATTTTTTATTTTTTATTTGTATTTATTCTTCTGGCCTGAGCAATTTGACAATTGATACAATTTAAAACTTCACAACAGAGCTCTATGCTTAAAATTAAAAACTGAATTTTCAGCAGCCATTACTCCAGTTTTAAGAGTCACATGATCCATCAGAAATCATTATATTATGCTGATTTGGTGCTTAAGATTAGGATTCTGTAATGAATCGAAAGATAAAAAGGACAGCATTCATTTGAAATGTAAATCTTTTATTTTTACATGATATATTTTTACATTATAAATGTCTTTACTGTCACTTTTGATCAATTTAATCCTGAAAAAGTATTAAGTTATTTAAAAAATAATAATAAATACATAAAAAACATACTGACCCCAAACTTTTGAATGGTATATTATATGAATCTGGTTTTATTAATATAATAATTTTAATTGTTTCAGTTTTTAAATTTCAGAATTTAATGTTTTCATATTTTGAACATTAATGCCATAATATTTACTTTATTTATTAAATAAATGTATTTATTGTTTAAAAAAAATAGTATATCAAAAGAACTCACTTGGAAATACATCAGATTAATGAAATGACTTGTAACTTTTTTAGTGCAATAGTGAGGAAAGGTGAAACTGAAAAGTAGTAGAAAAAGAGGAAAAGTAAAAATAAAAATGTGTCGAAACAATTTTCACTCAGAAATTACTATTAAATTTCACAATAACAAAAAAGTAAAACATTGAATTAAATATGAAATATTGAAGTAGATAGACTGATTTTTATTAATATTTTTTACAGTGCCTATAAAATCTCTGTGCAACATTCATATTTATCCCACTTTAGATGACAGAAGCTGCCTTTGCAGTGTAGAGAGGGCACTAGTACACGAAAAGATGAAAAGGAACTGAATTTTCTGTGTTATTGCTAAATGCTACACAATTGTCATTTGTAATTGTTCAAGAGTTGAATTGATACTTCTCTCTCAGATCGATTGTTGCCCTCTGTAAATCCTTTGAGTATATCTACCTTATACTTCGAAGTCAGAGTTTGAACAAGAGTTGCACAGTACCAGCTACAACTGTGGATAGAATTGTGAAGAATTTTGACTACTACCATCAACTGATTCAGCATTTTTACCTTTTATCTTAGGATATGTTCACTTCTGTGTCCTCGTGTAACTTTATTTCATAGCATTCACTAGTTGAAATTTTACCTGTGAGATTTTACCTCATCGTAGCAGTGAATCTTGGCACATGCCTTGTGCCTAGATAATTTCCTTTTTATGTCTTTGAGAGTGTGTTGTACATTTTCATTTATTATTAATATATATATTTTTTTTTACTTTTGAACTTAGAGTCTTACTTTATTCTAAACTAATAATAATAATGAAACAGAAGCTAATTCTTCTGATCAATTTCCCAAGAGGATAGAAACGACTTTCAGAAATACAGATGATAGAGCCGTGCTTCACCATCCTCTGCTGCCTCAGCCCGGATCTTGTTATGAGTCTAATATGAAGGCAAATATTCATAACTCAAATCTCCTTTTCTGATCCCTGTTCTTTATATGGAATTTATTCATTATTTAGTTGCAAGTACAATCCTTATTTAATTAGCATACTTTTTTTAAGTAGTCAGTTTTTTATTATTTTTCTTCATCATCATCTTATTTCTAAACTAACAGATGTAGTTTTTAATTAGTTTTTAATTATACATTATATATACATATACATATTGTGTGTGTGTGTGTATATATATATATATATATATATATATATTCAGTGCAAGCATGCTACGGAGCCTTTTACGATTTAATTAGCTATGCGAGTGTGTGTGTGATAGCTAAAACAACTGAATGGCTCCTCCGGCGTGCTGATCATCCTCCCTATTGTTTCCTGAGTCTCTCTTTCTCTGTGGCCGATAACAGGAGCTTATATCGGGGCATTAATCCTTCTGCTCTCTTGGGTGGGATTAATACTCTCTCTTTGTGTAATTATGACCTCATTGCTCTTCTCAGATAAGAAGCAGGTTATCAGGTCAGACGACCATTGAGGGATGGCGTAAAGGAAGAAGCGAGTGTTTCTCAGTGATGCAGGAGAGGGACCGTGGAGGAGACCTGGAAAAGTTCAAATAGGACATGTTTTGCATCCGTAGGTGCTGTTTATCTACATAAACATGTCGTAGATAGATGTCTTCAGCTGCTGAGACATGTCTTGATGTTTTTGAAGGCAAGAACACATCCTGCGTGAACGGCCCCTTAGACAAGTAGACATGACACTGTTTGAGCTGACTTTCTATGACTTTATCAAGGAGACTACAGTCTGATTTGCTGTCTCACTGCATGTTTTTCTTTCTCCATCTCTTTCTATAGCCATTTCTCTCTCTCTCACTCCCTCCCCTCCCTGGCTGCCTGCTGTTGCTGCTCTGTGCCATATGGAGCTTTACTGGAACTCCTCTTAAAAGATTCACCGGATGAATTTCTCTCTCTCCCTTGCTCTCTCTCTCATGCTCTCTCGCTCTCTCTCAAATGATTTCTTTCTCATTTAACAGATTGGCTGATGTGTCAGAGATGACTGGGTTATGCCACCGCTAAATGAGAGGAGGGAGTGAGAGACAAGTGCTTCCAAAAGCTCCTGGGCCAAAGTTCTGTTTCATTGCTCTCTCTGCATGTCAGACATTTTCAGTGACATGTGTGCATATGTATTTGTGTTTTATAGTTTGTGCCTTTGCTGTATATTTGTGTACTATACAATGCATGGATTTCCTCTATTTTTTTATTGATTTTTTTATTGAAAGTTCGTAAATATAAAGTTAATGAAGGGAAGTTAATATACCTGTAATTTGCTGGTCTTGGAAGACATTCACACTGGATGTGTGTTTTTTAGCATCTCATGACATGAGCTTTGCATTGAAGACACTATGTAACCCTAAGCATATTCTGAACTTTTAATTCATAAAGTTTTATAAAATGTATTGTGGATTATAAAATGTAGTCTGAACATGGTTCTGTTTGATTGAATATTTCTTCAATTTAACTTTTTTTAAATAAATGAATACATACATAATGAATCTGAATTGGAAAATATATAAGTCATTATTAATTAAATGAAAAATTACTTAGTTAAACATTAATTTAAAGGAATATTTCACCCAAAAAATGAAAATTGTCATCATTTACTCACCCTCATGTCTTTCTACACCCATAAGAAACAATGAGGTTTGTTCTCACATGTCTTACGTTTACCATATTTGACACATCTGTATATAATCCTAAATCCTAAATTAAATTTGTTCATCTTATAAAGTGATTGTGTCTCTAAGAAAACGTCTCTAGGTTACGTATGTAACCATGGTTCCCCGAGGGACAGTTTCTCCAGAGCGGCTGCAGGAGCGTTGATGACAACAGCCATTTCACGATTGGCCAGATTCACCGCATGACAACTATCACGTGTGTTTCGGGTTTATGCTAACCTTTTCAATTCCAATAATAGCCACAAATCTGTGTTTTTAGAACAGTAAAAGCTTTTTTACTGTAGTCGCAATGTTATATTGAGTCACATTTATCATAAAACACTGATGAAAGCATATATTCCCCCACTTTATTAGTATTTAAATAGTATATATTTACTTTGATCTTTATTCTTGAACAGATGGCGATGTATTACGCAGTATATAATCAGTAGATATCTGTTGCTCATGAAAACGTTTCTGAAACGTCTGTATATTTGACAAATATTGCATTTAATTCACTTCATCTGTGATAGAGTATGCAACGCACCTACTGGCATGATTGAGAGCAAACGTGAGAGGTCACGGGCCTACGGCAGGGTGTGGCCAAGTAAAAAAAAAAATCTCCAAAAAATCGCTAGTTTTATTTAAATATAGCTAAAATAGCTCCTTGTCGCAAAAAATAAAAAAAAGTCGCAGCTACAATGAGAAAGTAGCTAAATTTAGCGATAAAATCGCCAAATTGGCAGCACTGCTTTTATACTTTCTGGTGCTTACGTCACCCCGCTCGTGACGTCTCGCTACTCCATTGGACTGATTTGACACGTGCTTCAGAACGCGGTCACGCAAGGGCGTTCCCAAAGCAACTTCGACGCAGCTCGAGTTCCTGAAGGGGAACTTGGCTTAAACCACCTGATTCATATGGTATCATTCTTTGACAAGGTCTATTTGAAATTTTTAAAGCTCATATTAAATTGAGAGAATATTAAATATATTTGTGTATACATTATATTTGCGTTCCAAAGATGAACAGAAGTCTTGTGGTTTTAGAATGGCATAAACGATGAACAAATTTTAATTCTGCGGTGAATTATCCCTTTAAATGAAATGTAGATGTCTTCTGTGAATATGGTTCAAATGTAAGACTAAAAGTAGGAAGTTTAACCTTTTAAATTATTAAATTAGATTATGTAAAAATTAAGAAATATAAAAATCAATTAATATAAAGTAAAACCATGTCTTCATTAGACAGATTAAATAGCAAAACTATTTTTGGGCAGCAAATAAAAGAGCAAGACTCATTCACACAAAGTTACTGCATTATTATCGGTAATGTGGAATTTGTACTAAAGATAAATTGTCTGAGGAATGGTATCTGGAGTTGGTGAAAATATCCTTTGCGATCTTGCAGACAGTGTTTTGTGAGCTTAGTGTGACAGTGTGAACAGTTATTGGACCCGTGACCGCTGTATGCGGTGTAACTGTGACTGAAGGTGGTGTAGTTTCTGCGCAGCTGTATGTTGTTGTGTAAACGGATCAGTTTCATCTTCATCTGAATTAGCCATCAATGTCATGCCATTATTTTGTGTCTTGTGCAGCTGCCATTAGACCCTCACCCCCTAACCTCCCTAAAACCCACTGACCGCCATTAACACACACACACATAACTCAGGCCTCCGCCATCTGGAAACAACTGGGCCCCACTTAAAACACCCGACATAGATTAAGAGAAGTGGGGCTAATTTATTAGAGGCCTGTCCTACCGGCTCAGGTTTCTGCTAGCACTCAGCACCGCTGTCCTATAATCACACATCCTTTGACTGACATGTTCTGCTGCCTGCACTGACATGTCATAGACATTTACATAGATACATTAGTTTAATGTAATAGATTACATCAGGTGGTAAAAACTCACCGGATCTGTCAAGTGAAAAAAATACATGGCAGATTCCAAACCATCAGCATAAATGGTAACCATTGGCAACCAAGGTTAAAACAGCTTTTTGTTTTGTTTAACGATCTAAGCATCTTTTGCTATTCTAATGTCTCAAGGCTAAATTAAACACGTTTATTGAGTTTGTAATGCTCAGATGTCTTGCAGTTTTTTTTTTGTCCAGGTGTGTGTGTTTAAATGTGTCAGTGATGGTCTAACTGAAGGCTGTTCATAATTAGAACTGCTAATGACGAAGTTTAGAGAACGGGCTTCTCCAATTTGGAACTGGGTGGCATCCTGTTGACCGTGGCAGCTCAAACTTACAGCCAATCAGCACAAGGCAGCATAAATCACAGAGAACAGAGAGATATATACAGGGGAGAGGGTAAACACTTCCAGCTGAAAGCATTTGGGTGCGATTTGTTGAGAGGAATGATGTCGTTTATATTGGGTGATTTAACAGACTGGCGCTCTATTTCATTTTCTCTCGGTCTCGCACTCATCCCTCTTCATTCTTTTCTATTTTTCCTCCCACACTCTAACTCCCTGTCATTCCTGTACATTTGGCGTGGAGCGTTTGACACGGACACTGTGGCAGAGTGATGCAGGGACTCGTGCTGTGACGTGCTTTTGGATGTTTCTGAAAGCACAGAGTGACAACCATTTGAACTGAAACATTTTAATGATGCCTTCATACTTCCAGGCAGAGGCAGCAGCAAAAAAGAATGAGAAAGAAAAGTCGCGCCATGTTCAGGAGTTCCGGCAAATCCTGCTTTGATGCCATCAGGCCGCCACATATTATCTCTGACCATTCCTCAGTGAGCAGAGCTTTCATTTCGGTCGGCTGGAAATGAAGTCTCTGGCTACTTTTCTTTGGGCCACTTCCCTCCATACCGCCAAAGTTCCGGTGATTAATTGGCACTCTTAAAAATAAAGGTGCTTCACGATGCCATAGAAGAACCTTTTTGTCTAAATGGTTCCATAAAGAACCTTTAACATCTGAAGAACCTTTCTGTTTCACAAAAGGTTCTTTGGGGCGAAAGAAGGTTCTTCAGATTATAAAAAGGTAAGAAAGAGATGGTTCTTTAAAGAACCTTTGACTGAATGGTTCTTTGTGGAAACAAAAATGGTTCTTCTATGGCATCGCTTGAAGAACCTTTTGAAGCACCTTTATTTTTAAGAGTGGTAGCATTGACGATGCGCCCACTCGGCTGCAACGTCGTCCAAAAGTTTAAATTTCACACCATGTTCAGCCACATTCCCTAAGGACTCCCTGTCAACCCCTGTAAAATCCACCCGCACTTACCTTGATACGTTTCCTTTTTTCTCACATCGATAGCTCCTCTGTTTCCAATTTTACCAGCCCTCTCTGTCAGTGTCTGGGTGTTCTGCTGAGTGAAAAACGCTCTTGCTCTCTTTCTCTCTCTCACGTTCGTGCCCTCTGTCTTTCACACCCTTTCTTTCTGTGTTTCTTTCCAACTTTTCAGTGCGAGTGTGTCTAATGAGCTCAAGCTGTTGAGTCTGTCTCTTACCAGATCGCAGATTATTAGCATGTGGCCTGAATGTCTTGCTCCCACAGTTAAACCACTCTACTGATGGAGATAATTATTACAACTATACACACACTAACACACCCGTCTCTCTAAATACTTTGCTCTCTCCCTCCATGTTCGGGTAACATTGTCTGTGCTCTGTTGTTAACCCTTTGATGCATGATATCCATCTTTAAAAGCTGTTTTAATCAATCAAAATATGACCCAAAAAAAAGTGACTTGTTTTTGATGTACCCTTGTCTAGATCATTATTCTTTGTGACTGCCTCTTTGTTTGTGTGTGTGTGTGAACCAAGTTCAGACTTTTTCTGCAGGTTACATTGTGTCTTTCTGCTGGTTTCTGACTTCATGAGTCAAGACACTTCTAAGTGTGTGTTCAGTAGTCTCTACATTAAAACAAAATAAAATAAAATAAGCAAATGGTATGGAAATAATTTTCACTCAGATATTGCTAGCAAATTTTACAAATATTTATAAAGAAGCAGCAAGTAACACATTGAATTAAACATGACAATTTTGAGCTAGAATTTGTTTTTGTATTTTTGTAAAACATTCTCCAATATTTTTTTTTACAACTTCGAAAAAATTATTTTTCGAAGTGTATGTAATGGACAACACAATTTATTAATTGTGTTATAAATCAAATAAATCATCAATGCAATGTGCAACACTTTCATTTTGCTTCCAAATTATATGCCATGTCTAATTGATTTAATCAACACAAAGTTTTTCCTTGACATCTCGCAATTTTGGGGCACATGAGTTCCTAAACATGATATACTAAGACTCAAATACTACTCCAAGACCGCACTACTGCGCCAGGTCCACTGTCTTCAATAGTGAAACCTTATCATCTAAATTTTAAGTTGCTCAGTTTTAACTTACTGATTATTTATCTATTGTATTCAATATCCCAATCCCAATCATATTGATATTCAGAACAACAGTAGACTTGTTGATATTACTCAACCATCTTCAATTCTTGCATAAGAAAATTATAATAATATCATGTTAATAAAAATAAATAATTATTCTTCTTTTAAAGTAAAAACCTTTTTTTTTCCTTTTGTGATTTAATAATTCATGCATCAAGGGTTTCATTGCATTTATGTTTATCTTCATATTTTCTTTGACCAAAGCAACTTGCAAGTCTATATATAATGTAGGTGTTAAACACAAAAAAAGGCAGACTTATGGTATTTCATGAATGTGCAATATTAGCCACACAATATGTCCATCACAGCTCTGATATTTTTTTGTATATATATTTCACTATTATTTCCAGGTTTACACATGCTTTTAATCTGCTGCTGAAGAGAACAAAAAAACTTCTGATGTTTTGCCTCAGATATCTTTCCATTCTAGCACTGCGTGTCTCAACATTAAAACTTTTCCAATAGTGGAAATTATAGCCTGTGAAAAAGAGAACTAGAAAGAGAAAGATAAATCTTTTCCCCTAAGTCTGAGGTCAAGTGAGCAGTTTTAGTCGTGTCCAGTTCAGCCCAGCACAATTCCTCAACAGAGGAGTCTTGGAATAGGAATAAAGCAACAAGACAAAAAGAGCAGCAGTGCTTAGGCAAGCAATCTCTTGCTATATGAAAATGAGTCACGTCCATTCCAAACCTGATTAATTCCCTCTTTTAGTGTCTCCTGTCCATTCCTCCCTTTCTTCTTCTTTAATTCCACATTCCTTTCATCTAACCGATTTAAATAGTCATAGGAAAGATTAATGGTGTGAAGGAAAAGCTGCTTTTTTGATGATGGCATTTGTTGGATAAACAAAAGATCTCAACAGCAGCTAACACTAAAGTTTTTCTTTCCTTTGATCCCAATTTACAGAGCTCCTTCCCTTTATTTCTCTCTTTCTCTTTCATTCAATTTCTCACTTTTCTTTCATACAGAACTCTTTTTATATTGGATACAGTTGTGCCGGTCTGGCTTGTGTTTTTCCTCTTTTTGAGCTTTCATATCATAAAAGCTGGCAAAACATAAACCTGCAACCCTCCCACCGGCCAAAAAAGAAGAAAGATGGATAGAAGAAATTCTCATAAAATTGGAAATGCCCAGCTGATGTTTCCAAGCTGTTGAGAATGATGGGAGTTCTGGCAGTGTTACAGAAAAGGAATGTTTTTTTTTTTCTCTCCAGTTCATTTTAGTTGCTGTTTAACCTTCCGAATGAAGTCATCGTCAAATGTGTTCAGCCGGTAATTTAGCTGGCTTTTTCACTGATCATTTCTCTATTTTCCATTCTCTCTTTCTGGCTGTTATGATAAGGATATTAACTTGCGCATTGAGACAGAAGAAAATGATTTTTTCTAAATTTAAGTTGTAAAAAAGCTTCCATTTTCAAGATTTTTGTTTCTTTATCTCAAACCGCAAAGGTTATTTATTCATGATATATGTGTGTGTATATATATACATACAGTATATATGTAATGATTCTACTGGAGGCGAGTGTTGTGAGAACCAGTGGTGTAGTCGGGGCCATACGCAAGTGTACGCCGTATGCTTACTTTTTTCCCCGGGATGTTTGCGTATTACGACTTCTAAGGATCAATATTCACGTATACCCTCGGTATACCCACTTGTTTTGTTGCTTCGCAAGTCCGTAATCTACTGTCATGTAGCTTCCCCTTTAATGGTGTCCCATACTGCTGTGTGAAATTCGTGATTGCATCATATTATAAGTATAAATATACATTTTTATTCAATTATTGTCTTTTACATTTCCACTGTGCTAAAGCCAAAGCAAATTTAAGAAAATATTATCTGGAAATATTTATATAATGAATTCATAATGTTATTTTTTTCTACGCAGTTGCATAAAATAAAACATTAAATTCAGATTTATCTGTAAAACATTTTTCACAATGAATACAATTACAAAGCAACTTGAAATTATATATAGAACTGTAATGTGGTCAAAAGACCTGGAACAACCTGGAAGTCATGCAGTAGACTACTATCTGTCAACCAATTTTAGAGTGCACTGCATTAATATTAATAAATTACTTTTTTTGGGGGGGGGGGAATAGGGTAATATTACTGGGTAATAGTAAACCAATTTTTTCTT
>NW_015539864.1:146771-158774 GCF_001515605.1 Sinocyclocheilus anshuiensis
TGGTGGTGGTGGTGGGACGGGGGGTTGGGGGGTGACTGGGTAATAGTAAACCACTTTTTTTTCTTTAGGACTACACCACTGGTGAGAACCCAAGTGCAGTTTTTATTATATCCAAAAGTGAGCAGATAAACAATAAACAAAGACTTGACTAGGCTTGGCAAAACAAGAACACAGACATAGACAAAAACTCACCAACAGTGGTTACACGAACAAAGCTAGACAAAGAACAATGGTAACATGAGGGCAATGTATACAAGCGGAACAAAACCCAGATTGTAGAACAGTGGAGCAGAGGGCAAGACCATGGGCCGTGAAGAAGTGGTGGACCTGGGCCATGGAGGAAGGTCAGGTCTAGACTGTGGAGCAGAGGTGGGCCTGGACCGTGGAGCAGTGGCGGGCCTGGACCGTAGAGTAGTGGGCAAGACCATGGGCCGTGGAGCAGTGGCGGGCCTGGACTGTGGAGCAGCCATGAAGGATTAGGGAACCAGGGTGGAGCCAGAGACCTTGAACGGTCTCAGTGGCAGTAACATGACAGGCAGAGAGTTTGTGAACGGCCTCTGTGGCCACGACATGACAATCAGAATATCCTTGAATGGCCTTAATGACCATAGCATGACAGGCAGAGAGTTTGTGAGTGGACTCCATAGCTGCAAAATGACAGGCAGGGTATTCAGAAACGGCCTCCATGGTCATGACAGGACAGGCAAGGGTTTCAGGGACGACCTCCTTGGCCGTGACAGGACAGGCAGAGAGTTCAGGGATGGTCTCCTTGGCCGTAACCGGACAGGCTGAGAGCTCAGAGATGGCCTCCTTGGCTGTGACAGGGCAGACTGAGTTCAGAGACAGCCTCTTTAGCCGAGACAGGACTGGCAGAGGGATTTCATGTGACCGCTGTGGTCAAAACAGGTCAGACAGGAAACTCATAGGTTGGCACTAACACAGGACTGAGCTCTAGGGCTTGAGCGGACTCTGAAGCGGATTCATGGACTGGAGCAAGCTCTGGAGCAGACTCATGGACTGGAGCAGGCACTGGATTAGATTAATGGACTAGAGTGGGCTCTCGAGCAGACTCATTGACTAGAGCAGTGTGCAGCCCAAACACACAAAATGGTCATCGCCGTAACAGGGAGTACAACTGACAGTGGGACCACCTCAGAGACCCTCAGACTGGGCAGCGCCGCAAAGATGCCAGCTGCTCGCACCGATACAAGCAGTGTGTCCTCCAAACTGGAAGCCAGTCTCAAACGTCTAGGAATCTTGTAGCCTCAGATGCAACATACACGACACCTGGAAACTGAAGACTCTAATGTGACGTCCATGTTGGCTGGAGGCTCTGGCGTGGCAGCCATGTTGGGTCGAGGCTCTGGAGTGGCAGCCATGACATGACGAGGCTCCGGCGTGGCGGCCATGACATGGAGAGGCTCTGGCTTGGCAGGCTTGACGTGAGCAGACTCTGGCTTGGCAGACTTGACGTGAGCAGGCTCTGGCTTGGCAGGCATGACAGGAGCAGGTTCTGGCTTGGCAGGCTTGCCGTGAGCAGGCTCTGGCTTGGCAGGCTTGCCGTGAGTAGGCTCTGGCTTGGTAGGCTTGACTTGAGCAGGCTCTGGTGTCGCGGTCGTGGCATGAATTAATCCTGACATGACGTCGGGGCGTGGAAATGCTCTGGTGTTGTAATGAGGCTTCAGCAGAGTGAGGATCCATTTGCAGCTTTATTGTAATCTCAGTTGTACAGATAGGGTCAATCACCATCAAACACAACAATAGTGGCAAGGCATAACCCAGAAACAGGCATAAGGTCAGGGCAGGCAGAAAACATTCAACAATAAATCCACAATAGGAAACAGTCCAGGGCAGGCAGCAAAGAATCACTGTAATGACTTGATTACTTAAATTTGTAAGGGAATTAATTATTATTAATTAATTCAGGTTTTGATAGGACTCGGATCTGAAAATCCGAAGTTCACCTGATTAAACCGATTTCAAATTTGTTATGTTACACTTTAAATCAAGGATCGTCCAGCGAGCCGTGACCTCAGTATATTTTAACAAATTGACTATGTATTCTCCTGGCCACGGATAAATACGTTCTTTGATAATTTGTAAGCTCTTAGAGAGGTAACGTTGATCTTGGCAAAAGTTTTAACATTGAAATTATATGACACCAAACCAATGATTCTTTATAAATGAAACATGAATTTTATTGGCTACTCTAGAATACATCAAAACTACGCTAAAACACACATACACACAAACATACAGTTTCTTTAGAATGAGAGTTGACAGAGTTGCATGAATTTTCAAAGTTCTTAACTCGTTTTCACGAGTGATTTAAATTCTTTTGAGAGAATTCACAAAGCAGAGAATTTTAGCTTATGTTTACTGCTTAAAGTAGCTCGACACCAGTTCAGCAGAGATAAGATTTTGTTCGTTTACTTGCGTTCTGCTTGGTTGACAGCTGAAAAGCTGAGATGAGTCTCGTGGCATAGCAGTAGTATCCGTATATGATAGAAATCCCTACATCACGGTGAGACAAACACAGGAAGAAACGCTCAGAAATGTTCACCGGGGCAAAACAAAACTTCACAGCTAGGAAGAGTCTGAGAGCGGCTTAAATAGCCCACTGATGCAAGTCAGGTGCGAGAGTAATCAGTGCCAGGTACGTGAAGGGGAAATGTAGTCCTAAAGGGAGTTAATATTTGGGAGAGGGATCCCTCTGGTGGCGAGCGGGAGGAACTGCGGAAGTCTCGTTTGTGACAGGTGTGGTGGGTTCTGGAGGATTATAGGATTCCTCGTCAGCAATCCCCACAGTAAAAGAAGATACACTTAATAACAAGGCATAGTTAATGTATTTAGCCAAGGGGAAATGGATTTTCCCCCTGGCATTTGAGAGCGGATGGGTTCGTTCAAACCAAACCAAAAAATGTCCTTAAGTGCCATGTCATTAAAATCAACTAGGTGACTAAGTTCACAAAAGTCCTCAACATAGTCCTCAATACAGCGATAGCCAACACATTTGACTCTTTTATCTGTAAGGCAGATTTTCAGTTGCTACAGTGTTACAGTTGTTCCCAGTCATCTGGCACTGTCTGAGGTCAGCTATCAAGCCAGCAGGGACATGTGCAAACATACAGAAACACAAATGCACACATTTGCACATGTGAAAACACTGCATATTCATCTTCGGTTGTGGCAGGTTCAAGCTGAAATCCCCCCTGTTGAGCCAAGTGTTACTTTTCCGCTTGACTTGATTCCTGCATCCGCTCTCACGGACAAGCACACACACACACGCATACACAAGACACACACATACTCTTTCAACACTGAGTGACTCATTCTACAAACACACAAAGACATATGCACACTGATTAGGGCTGTTTCTTATGCGAGGGGTTCACAGTCTGGTGGGTGTTTAAAACTGTTTAAAGGAGGAAGTTGTGGACTGTCGCACAGTGTTTGTTTAAATAGTAATAGAGATTAAGGGTGAAAATGAAAGGAGAAAACACATCAGCTACAGCTGATGTTGCTTGTTGAAGAGGATTTTATATATTCACACACAAAACAGGACTGTGGATTTTCAGGTTTGTATGGTCGAGTTTGGAGGTATCTGTTCCCACAAACCAGGCAAATTCAGATTTCATCTGTGCTGTGAGCCATCATTAATGCTCTTTTTTATAAATAAATGTTGCTCCAAAATAACATCTCTGTGTTAGACACTCAGCATGGGCCATCCATTTATGTATAAATGCTTATTTCATTTAATAGAGGACATGCATTTTTTTTCGATGGTCTCACATCGAACACATTTAATAATTTGAACTGTATGTTGACTCCCAAATTTATTATTATAATTTTTTTATATTAAATAAAACTGGCTGATTTGTGCAGGACACCACTGCTGATATGTGCATTGGAGCATGATGTACTGTTATATCCTCATTGATAATTTAACATTCACTCTGTCTGTCTGACTGCAAACGTAAACGATTCTTCAGGTTTTTTTCTTCCCTCAGATTCCCATGCCAAAACAATACTCAAATTACCTCACCATACCTCCTGTAACAGTTTGCCATATTAGGGATGTCAGTGTTTTCCTATTTTAGGCTTTGTGCTATTCATTGAACCGCAGCAAATTTTAATTAAGAATTCAACTACCAATAATGCAGTTGATCAGCTGTTCCTAATTCATTTATGAGGACAGAAAGGAATCAGATAATTATGGCACACATATCCATCATACACAAAAGCGTTCTTTGTTAAGTCAGCTGATAAGAAAATATATTTAGTCTTTTATCATTTTGTTCGTATTATTTTATTTACAAAAAAAAATCGTACATTTTAAATTGCTTAAATGTAGTTCCCCTTCAGGAACTCGAGCTGCGTCGAGATTCGCTTTGGGAACGTCCCTGCGTGACCGCGTTCTGAAGCACGTGTAAAATCAGTCCAATGGAGCAGCGAGATGTCACGAGCGGGGTGACGTGAGCGCCAGGAAGTATAAAAGCGCATCCGGCAGAGCGCAAGTTAGCTTCGATGAAGTAGCGCCTGGAGGGATGCAGGGAGTATTGCAAAGAGACGCAGCGTCTCGTTCCCTCGGGGAACCATGGTTACATACGTAACCTAGAGACGTTATTGAGACTGATCTCACACTTTCTTTTTCTTCTTTCTTTTCTTTCTTTCTTTTATTTATTTATTTATTGTAAAGTTAATTCTATATTTAACAGCACAATAAATTATTTTATACATTTCCACACTAGGTGCCAAAGGCTCTAATAAATATCTCTGAAAGTTTGCTGGTTATGATGGTGGTGAGGAGATAAATGGTCAATAAAAAGTGGAACTTCTGGTATCAATGTAATTCATACTGCAGTGACATCAGCATATGGGCCTGACAAGCTCTTTGTCTCTGCTCTGAAGAGCAAGATCGTGTGTGTGTGTGTGTATGTGTATGTGTATGTGTGTGTGTGTGTGTGTGTACAGATGCGTATATTTGTGAGTTTAATATGCATACTCAGGCCCACATGAAATCTGCAGGCATATAACAGAAACATACAACTGCTGAACATGTGAAAAAAGTCAACTTATGCAACATTAATTCCAGATCAAAGATGTTCACGCCCATTTTCAGTACAAACCAATAAGAGAAGTGATCTGTGATGAAAGCACCTCAGAACACATTTTCAGTCAGCAACAGAGCACTCACATGCACTTAAACACTCCTTCACACTTAAGAGACATCCCAATTACCCCTCTATTCTGCCTTTCAACCTTCTCTTTCTTTCTGTCTCTGCTATCTGACACATTAGCGTTGCACATGGAAGTAACCAGTAACCATCTTTGCCTAGTAAAACATCCAAACCCCTCAGTCTCAGGGCCCTTCAGATCTCCTGTCGTCTAACACATCGATATAGGGAAGCTTTTTAAAATCATCTACACACACTGCATACAAAAAAATCAAGAGCGCCGCCTTGAAGAGAGAGTATATGAAAGAGGAAGGGGCAAAAAAAATATGTTTGAGCATGAAAAGCAAAGCATGCACGTTGGGAGGGCTCCAAAAGAGGGCCAGCCAAGAAAGAAATTAAAGTACAGCGATTATCTGGACCCAGAATTAGAAGCAGAGGGTTTTGGACTAATAAACATTTGAAACGCACCCCAGGGCCCTCACCATCATTTATTACTCCACCATCTCCCATTAATGTTTTTTTTTTGTTTTGGTTTCTTCATTTTTTTTTCTTCATCAATTCCCAGGATGTTTTAGGTAGATTTTATTAATTCTTGCTGGCAGGGTTTAATGAAAGGTTGTTGGTTGTTTTTTTCCTCTTCCTCTCTCAATCCCTTCCGCTTTGAATGTACTGATCCGGTGTTTTATTTCGGTCTTCTAATGACTGTATCATTGTTATCAGTACCTCTTGACGTATTACAGGCCAACAAAGAGTGGTCATCAATTAACTGACACCATCCCTACCCCCAACTAAGTGTCCCGTTCTGACCCCTCAGCACTACTCTTAAGCTTATAAACTACCAAAACAAACCACCCCTCTTCAGTCTCTCACACACAGAGACTAGCACACTGTACATGTATACACACACTCAACTCAAAGCCTATACACATTCACAAAGATTTTATTGCAGTATATCAGGCACCGATGTTCAGCAGCGGTGCTATTGCAAAAGAAATTATAGTTTATGAGTTCTTAAAAGACTCTTCTTTCGCATTTCATTTGGTGGCTACATACAAAAACAATGTTACACAATAAGTGTAATCCAAAGAAATAGTTTTATCATGTGACTGGAGTAATGGCTGCAGAAAATACTGATTTTCCATCACAGGAATATTTTTTTAAATATATTAAAATAGAAAACAGTTCATTTTAAATTGAAATAATATTTCATAGTATAACTATTTTTACTGTATTTTTAAGCAAATAAATGCAGCCTTGTGAGCATAAGAGACTATTTATTTATTTATGTATTTATTTATTAAATTTAATTAAAATTTACTGACCCCAAACTTTTGCATGTTAGTGTGCATGTTCACAAAATAATTTAATTGTAATGACTTTAATTGTAATTAGAAAAAAATATAAATAAACAAACAAATAAACATTGTATAAGAAACATCACTATAGATTACATTCAAAATTTCCAGGAAGGACTCTTGCGAATAAAAAAAAAAAAGCGAATACAGGCTGTGGGAAACACTCTCACACGGTCTCACGAAAGACGCCGCCCTCATGGCGTCTCCCGACAGTCCAGAAGGTGGAAAGGATTTGTGAATCCTGGGAAGGTTATGTGTACAGCTTAGTGCTCTGTGACCGCTAGTTTATACATTTTTAATTCTTTTCCTCCATCTCACCCTCCCTCTCTCTTCCAATCCATATGTACCCCCTCTCTCGCTCTCCAGGTAGACAACAGTAAGCTCACAGTCGGGTGGAGCCTGTGGCGAGCGAGTGCTCTGTTTGGTTGCCGCGTTGCGTTTCACCACGTCATGCGGGCAGGATGGATGTGAAAGAACGCAGGCCGTACTGCTCACTGACCAAGAGCAGGAGAGAGAAAGAGCGCCGCTACACGGGCTCATCCGGCGACAGCGAGGACTGCCGCGTGCCCACCCAGAAGTCCTACAGCTCCAGCGAGACGCTCAAGGCCTTCGACCACGACTCCTCACGCCTTCTGTACGGAGGCCATGTCAAAGAGATGGTCCACCGAGAGGCAGACGAGTACAGCCGCCAAGGTGAGTCACCTGCACCTGTCATCTCTCAAGAGATGCAGGCCGAATCCATTATGACTTCACCCAGTATAGAAGTCACATGTCATACAGCTTTAGAGCACATACTGAAAAAAATAAATAATAACATATGCCTAGAAATATGACAAGAATGCACTTTTGAATGCGTCACATTCAAATAATAATATATGGGATGTACAACCATAATTATACATAATTAGAGGAAATTAAGTTTGGTTTGGCACGACCGCACGCTTTCTCTGAGAAAACATTTACTTACGTTTGATTGAAAAATGAAGCAGATTCAAAACAGATTAGACAGATTTACGCACACATACTCACTCTGATACTTGTCTAGTCGACAGAGCGAAGAAATAAAACATTTTCTCTGATTAGCGTGATCCAAACCCCTCGACCCGGCCTCTCATTTTCAGATCCAAAGTTTCCCTTATAACATATGCCCATGTGTCCCATTGGCAATAATGAATGGCACCATAAAAAACATAAACAGCATTATTGCGCTGTTCTGAAGTTTGCAATGTGCCCTGGTCGGCCACAGTTTTATTACTAATTATGAGCACAGAGGGTCCGCAAGCACTCGCACAGCCTCACTTTTATAAACTCCTGCACATTCATTGAGTTCTTTGTTGTTATCTTTTTGTTTCTTCTGCATGTAAGGCTTCATCAAAATATACAGCAGTCAAGGTGAGTTTTGCGCTGTGGATATAGCACAAATGTAGATTTGGGTCAAATGTTTTTTTCCTTAGGTGTTGTGCTTGTCTGTGTTGCGATAGAGGTTAGCACTGCGTGTTTGTGTGCCCTTAACGTAAGTGTTGTGTTAAGCTGAAGGTCAGCCTAGCTGCTATCAGTCACTGGAGTGCTAGAGGCTCTGTCTGTTGAGTGTGTTTATTTTAGAAAGCACAGGAAGTGACACCAGATTACAGCAGGGGTTAAAGGAGCAGCCTGCCTCCAACCATTATGCAGGGTAGCCCACTCTATCACAGAGAGAGAGAGAGAGAGAGAGAGTGCGTAAAGGCGCTCACAGATGTAGTGCAGACACCGTTGAGCTCTTGAGGGACTGCACTTCAGCCTCAACACGGTCTTCAACACTCTCCCCATAATCACCCTGCCGCAGACGTCACCTAACCCAGTCCCAAGCCCTAACCATGGCACGCAACGGCGTTCGTCATGAAACTAATTCCTTAGTTTCCTTAGATATATTTTTAGCCTTTAGACTATTGCAGAAAGCGATACCTAGATAATTAATTTTGTGGAATAGAAAGGACCAGGCAGGCAAACTGAAATTGTTAATTAGCCATTACACAACAATAGCAGATTGGAATTACTGAGATCTGAAATAACGTAGCCTTGCTGGGAAGTGCTGCCATTCAGTTCCATTACAAAGTTCTATGAAGGTCATTACCAGTTCATTGATTGCTTTCAAACACAAATTAACACTTCATAAATATTTGAGCAGAAAAGCCATAATTGCTCAATTATCTTATCCTGTACAATTTCATCTACACTAATTGGTAATTTGGAATTTATATGATTTTAATTGAACTTCGGTGGAACCCCGATTATTTCTGTAGTTAATAGCCCTTATTAATTCCTGTTAATGCAGGGGATCAATGGTTTTCTTTTTCCTTTTTTTCCCCTTTTTTATCGTCAGCCTAATAAAATATGCGGCTCTTTGCAGTGATTGTTTTAACATGACATTCTGTGGATTAAAATAATAAGTCACTTACATGTGAAAACTTTATTAGGTTATTAGGTATATTTCATAAAATACTTAAGAATTTTTTTAATCATTTGCAAGGTAGATATTACTTATTTGATTTAATTCAATTGATTTGATTTAGTTGATTTGATTTATTTATTTTTTCACAAAGAAATGCATTTAAAAACATTTTGAAATCATTTGATTGTTTCTTTGAGTCATAACCATTAAAACTTATGAGGATCTGGTTGCTAACGACTAAATAAATGATCCGTTTAAAGACCAATATGTTTACGCAATATATATGGTTCTCAGTAAATGTGAGGAAGGTTTTTTTCTTCTGGCACTGCGGTTTTTCAGGCCTCAGTGTTTTTGGAGCCGCGCACACCTATCACCATGGCAGATAAGCTCCCTCAATGGAATGCAGTCTGCTCCGCAGACTAATTCTACAGAATACAGAGTTTGGAAATCATTGGATCCAGACAAAAAGAATGAGAAATTAATTATAAGTCATAACGGCTGCTAAGATGAAAGTCCTTTCACATTGTCTAATGTGAAGATACATTTTAAATTTTTGATTTAATGGACTGTAAAATAATATTTTATTTTTAAATAACTGTAAAATAATATGTTTATTTTTGCATGGATTAATTTGTATAATGTTTTAGTGTTGTGTGTTTTTTTATTTCTTTTTAATTTTTAATTTTATTTATTTATAATTTTTATAACATTTTTGTATTTATTTGTTTGGTTGTTGGTTGTTTTATGAAAAGTTTTTGTTTGTTTGTTTGTTTGTTTGTTTGTTTGTTTGTTTGTTTGGTTGGTTGGTTGGTTGGTTGGTTATGGAATGCAAGTTAAAGAATTTATAATAATTTATTCTTATATATTAAATTTGTATATGTTGTTCAAAAATTTAGTTGTACATTTATTTGACACATTTGAGCATATTATTCATTATTTTATTTGTATGTTGAAGTAAAGGTGATTACTCCATTATTTAGTATGTATTCATTGTCCACTTTTTTGTTCTTAGTTATTCTTAATTGTAGAAGGAAAATGTGTCAGTATTTAAAATGCAATTAATCTGTAAAAATGTAATTCTTCAAAAGTGATGTTTCATATGTATTCATAATCAGCATAGAATTAGCATTATCAATTTAATTAGTAGTATATATTAATATTTAAAACAACAATGCATTTCACTTTGTAGATGTATTTTCTAATCATATATTTGTTTGAGGTAGTTTTTAATTTTAATATGACTTTCAAGATGTAGCAGTTTTTGTAGTGGTAGCCATCTTGCCTTTGAAGTCAGATATTAACAGCCTGGAGACATTTCTGAAATCATCATCCAGATTTAAAGTGCTAAACGTATCAGTTTGACTGCTAACACACTATGGCATGATGAAGTTATCTTCTAGTCTGTACCACATTTCCCTTTACAGTCTATATTTGTGTGTGTGTTTCTGTCTGCCTGAAACGGCACCTATTCACAAACTTCAAGCTCAATCATTTCACTGCTAAAGTAATTTGATTTTAATTGCAAAATTATCTAATGATTAGACAACTGAACACAGCAGCATGCTAGAGCTGGGGGGTTTTTTCTGTTATTATTAGTATCACCTTCATTGTGCAAACTAAGTCTTACACTCTAAAAAATGCTGGGTTGTTTCAACCCAACTTTGGGACAACCCAGCATTTTTTAGAGTGTACAATAAATAGTATGACAGTTTTGATTACAGAAAATCAAATATAAATTGTGATTTTGGCTGTGCCGGCTTGACACGGATATAAATAATCCTTCATTTCAGTAGCGGTTTTCCCTCAGTTTGAGATTTTGCACAGCCCAAGAGACTGCAGTCAGTTCATTAAAACATTTTTAAAGAGTGTGTAAATGGCTGTTTAGATATGTTGCCGCGGTGTTCCCTCTCACAGCTAATTGCTGCCGTTTATCTGCATCTTTCCAAAATACATGTAGAAGGTGCACAGAGAAAACGTCATCAGTCTCACTGTAAAACACATTTTTCAAGCTCATTTTCGAGCTCACTTATCACAACTAGGGCTGCCAGGAAACATACATGGTGCTACAGGATAACAATTAGTCAAGTGACTGCCCATCGTTCTCAGTGAAAGTACTTGAGTTTGTATCTGTATTTAAAAAAAAAAGAATAAATAAAAACATAGGAGCAGAAATTAATATTTTATGACAGTTCCACACTTGTCTCAATTTAAGTTGGTTATTCTCAATCTTGTTTTTTTTTTCCTTTGAGTTGTTACTTGCCCACATCTTTGTGTTTGTTAAAATTTCACCTAATGCATGTGCCTTTCTTTCTTTCTGTCTTATATGTTTTTCCCCTCTTTTCTGCATTGTCATTAGGTGAGCTAGTATACACATCATAGTCGTTCAGCAGAGAGCGAATTTCTGGTAACTTGGGTTTATAATTGTGGTTCCAAAAACCGATCAGGACTCACATGTGCATTGTATTGTGGGTGTTCGGGGAACAGACTGCTAAGTCTGCGGATATTTGACTGTCTGATGAGATTTGATAGTCTCTTTGTTCCACACATGGGGTGTTAGTTTGCCTTCCGTATAGTGTGTGTGAGTTGTTTACAGAAGCTTTCCTTTCTGTCTGACTTTTGGGTCAGTTGATACAATCTCCCAAGGCAAAAAAATAAATAAAATAAAAAAATAAAAAAGATAGATTGCGGTATCAATTTACAGCTTTATTTTTCTTTTCTCTTCCCCTTTCTTTGGAGCCGTGGATCTTTTCATTGCTCGACACTCCCCAAATGGCTCCCCAGATGCCAGCAAGGCCCATTTACCTGTCAGCTTGTGTTTTAGCAACACTCTATGGGTTCTTCCCATCCCACAGAACAGACCAGCAAAGCATACCTGAGCTTACCCTGTCCACACACTCACATGTGAAAGAGACCACTCTGTACTCACAATGAGAACCACTTACCATGACGTCCAGCCCGCGAGTGATACTGAGCCCTCTTAGGCTTTTCCCAGTCCCTCCAGTGAGGACAAACACACTTTTCTCATGCTCATATACTTACAGTG
>NW_015539864.1:158809-163177 GCF_001515605.1 Sinocyclocheilus anshuiensis
GGGCTCTTTTTAGTGTCTCTTTGATTGATTGTTTCCTCTGCTTAACTAGGGCATGTGGAATGTGTCTTACTGTGTTTGAAACGGTTGCTGCATTATAAGTGTGTGTGTGTGTGTGTGTGTGTGTGTGTGTGTGTGTGCGCGTGCGTGTGCACATCTATGTGTGTGTATTGCGTTTGTAGCATTGTGTTTAACTACAATTATTTATAGGTATAGATTCATATCAGTAGACTGACAGGGTGCAAAAGCAATTTTTCATTATTATTATTATTACTTTTATTTACATTTTTTGCATGTATTATTCATTTTCATATACACCCACTACAATTCAAAAGTTTGAAATTGGTAAGATTATTTAATGTTTTTAAAAGTCGTCTCTTATGCTCACCAATGCTGCATTGATTTGCATTTATCAAAATTAAATAAAAACAGAACAATTGTGAAGTATTATTAAAATATTAAATAACTGTTTTCTATTTTAATATATTATAAACTAATTAATTCTTGTGATGGCAAAGCTGAATTTTCAGCAGCCATTACTCCAGTGTTCAGTGTCACACGATCCTTCAGAAATAATTTTAATATGCTGATTTGGTGCTTAAGAAATAATTTGAAAACAGTTGTGCTGCTTAATATTTTTTGTGTTCAAAAGTAAAGCATTTATTTGAAATAGAACATTTCAACATAACATTATAAATGTCTCTTTTTATCAATATTATGTGTATTTGCTCAATAAATGTATTAATTTCTAACTCCAAACATTTGAGCAGAAGTGTGAGTGTCTGTATGTCTATAAATATATTTCTAGGGTTTGAAAGAATTGAACAATTAATATAAAAATGGTAAAAGATGTAGCATACACACTGATATTTTCTTTTTACTTGATTTTGCTTTGCTTACATGTGATATATAAGCAAAATAACTCTCATTCTTTCATAGCAATTAAACTCACATATTACGTTGCAATTTTTTTAATGGTACAATTCAGTTGCTGAATAAGTATTTTATTTACTCACCAATGCTAATTTTTATTCACATTTGGCACCTGCAGATTGTTTGTAGTGGATCATGTGTATAGATATATGCTGAATTAGTTTGTTTCTTTTACAGGGCGGAACTTTAACCTGAGGCAGCTGGGAATATGTGAGCCAGCCACACGCCGTGGCCTGGCCTTCTGCGCAGAGATGGGCCTCCCCCACCGCGGCTACTCCATTGGCGCAAGCTCAGACGTGGACACTGAGAACGAGCGGGTGATGTCATCGGAACGTGCCATGCGCCTCTGGGGCAGGGGTGTGAAGTCTGGCCGCAACTCCTGCTTGTCCAGCCGCTCCAACTCAGTCCTGACCCTGACCGACACAGAGCACGAGAACAAATCAGACAGTGAGAACGGTGAGTGGAGCCACACTAGGGCCGCAATCAGCCTTTCAGTCCTGATCCAGCTAGCTCTAACTTTTTCTCTACCATGCTGAAAAATCCAGCTTAAGCTGATACTTGTGTTTTGGATCATGGTAGACCTGAGATGGTCATTAACCATCTTGGACCAACAACAAACAAGCTTCCAGTGAAGCTTAAGGTGCTCAAGCTGGTTTTTGGAAAATTGTGAGTGTTCAAATGACCAGTTTGAACCGGCTAGAAATCAGCAACCATGTTCCATAACTTAATATGGATTTTCCAACGTAGAGAACCCTATAAAAGAAATTACTTATAGATTATACACATCTCTCTTGCACAATATTACCATTATCACACTCTTTTGACTTTTATCATGACTGGCCACAGAGTCAATAACTTGCAGAATGAAGTCAATACATCCGCATGCACTCTTTCTCTTTATACCCGTTCCACTGCTTCCGCAGCCCTGAGGGGACCCTCCAGCGGAAGGTCCGTCTTTGTGTCGGGTGCTAGGAGACCTTACCTAGCCATCGTTGGAATGCTCCGCTCGCATGAGCGAACACACACAATGGCTGGTTATCAGGCCCCAGCGGTTTGAAGTGCAAATTTGATCATGCTTGAAACCTGGAGAAGTGACTTTTTCTTTGGTGCCGTCGTTCATTTCCCACAAAGCAGCTGTGATGGTTCAAAGAATGCTCAGGTGACAGGCTTCCTCTGGGCCTCCACGCCACACTTCCGCTGCCACTCTCTCAGAGTGGGGCCTCGGCGGGGGGAGAAATGTCATCACGGCCTCCCATGCTTTTTTGATTATATTCTTATTCACACTAAAATCCCTCAGATTTGTTTTTTGTTGTTCTTTTCAGGTCCAATTGAGAATGAAATGGGGGAGTTTTTATTTTTTCCCTCTCTCTACTATATTTTTTCTCATGAATTGAATTGAGAATTAAAGCTGCTGACAATGAGGTAAAGGACAGCCATTTTGAAGGGAAGGGAGAAAATGAAGAGCTGAATCATTCATTATCTTCCCTGCACACACTCTCCTGTCACTTATTCTCATTTATTAATATTCTTCTGACTAACAGGTGTTGTGTGCAAATAACCTTTAAGAAGACCTTATCTAATCACTTTCATTAAAACCTTTTGGCTTAATTAAGGAAAGCAAAGTGCTGAGTGTGTAGGATTGTTATATTTGCTTCCATTATGAGATGAATGTGTGGGGTGACAACCCACTCTTCCTTAGGGAGCATATTCTGCGGGTTTTATATATATACTTTCCTTAATGTAGTTAATATTTGTGAAAGAAGCCCTGTATGTATCTCAGATTTATATCAAAAATAAGAGAAGAAAATTGTGCTGAGGGGTTCTTAAACAGGGGGCCCCTGCAAACGTCCAAGATGGCCCCAAAATGACTTAAATGAATGTAATATAGGATAAAACAACTAAAAAGCAGCATATTTCTTATTTTATTTATTTATTTGTATTTAATTTTTTAATTTTAATTATTATTTTTTTGTCTTTGAAGAACCAGAATTCCCACAGTCTTGGAAAACCAGTATGAATGAGGAAGCCTCATTTTAGCGTCATTTTAAAAGTATGGTTTTTATACCTGGGGAAATCATGTAAAGTAATAACTTTTTATAACTCTATGGGCATTTTTATAATGAATATATACTACCGAAGCTACCGTTTCCCTCCAAGTCATGCCTCTTGACATGAATGTTGAAAAAATCTTTCTCCAGCCATACCAAAAGATTTCCTGTTTACATGTGCCTGGCCTCACCATAGAAGAAAGTGTGTCCAAATGATTGACACACTGTTTGGCTTTTTCTGCCTTTTTCCCTGACTCCGCTCTCTACCGAATTCAAGATGCAGTCATTTGAAGCTTTCAAGATTTTTCTGCTTGTCGCCTCAGAGCTTGATTGTGTTTGTGCGGATAGGCCATCGGCCCTCGCGACACTGCCTTTTGACTTCAGACGCAATGGAGGTTAATTCCATTTGGGGAAAAAGCGGGATTTGTCAACCAGAAGCTGAGAGTAGAAGTGAAAGAGGTGTATGTAGCGCTGTCAGACACGGTTCTAGTGAAAGGATCTCAATTCTGGTACCACATTTCCAAGTTCACCCTTAAACTCTATTAGAGAGTACACTGAGAGAGACGCTCGCACAGAGACACTCTCGGCTCAGCATAGAGAGCAGTCGCAATGCCTGCTCTCGCTGTTTGGACTTAATATCCTGTAATGGAGAAAGGGTCGGGAGAAACACCTGAACACAATGTGTTCCGCTGCAGCAGAAAAGAAGGGAGAGGGAGAAAGGAAAGGAGAGGGCGAGTGAGAGATGGCCGCTAACAAAGGAGGGATATTTTGTCCTCCGTCTCCTGGGGACATTTGAGCCAGGGATGCACTTCACCGCATGCCCACCCGTGTCTCCCTCTTCCTGGGTCACTGGACACCTGCTCACTCCCCCGCAGGGAGCGAATGAAAGGAGAGGGAAAGACACACACACATAAACACAAGCAATTTTCACAATAAAGCAAAGAAAAATAAATATACTTTTAAAACGAATTCAAAACTAAAATATTTCTTTCTTTCTTTCTTTCTTTCTTTCTTTGTAGTAATGAACAGTTAAATGTATGCATGTATAATAATAATAATAATAAATAGTTATTGTTATTTAATTTTATTTTGCATGTATATTTTTATGGATATATACACTACTTCAAATGTTTGGGGTCGTTAAGATATTGTTAACGTATTTGAATCTCTTATGTTTGCCAAGGCTGCATCCATTTGATTGAAAACACAGTAAAAACAAATTGTGACATATTATTACATATTATTATACCTGCTTTCTATATTAATATGATAGATAGATGCACTCTTGCTTATTTAAAGTTAAAATTTCTTACATTTCTTAATATATATATATATATATATATATATATATATTACGAAATATATGGAATATATTGGAATGATTATATTT
>NW_015539864.1:163267-163507 GCF_001515605.1 Sinocyclocheilus anshuiensis
ACATAATATATGAGTGTGTACTGTGTACATTTATTATGTTTATATAAATACACACACATGTATGTATATTTTTAAGAAAACATATGTTACGTTTATATATTAAATATATTTATATATGATATAATTGATATGAATATAAATATATACACGTAAATACATGTAAATATATTCAAAATATATGCTGTATGTGTGTGTCTTTATATATACATAATAAATATACACAGTACACACACATATATT
>NW_015539864.1:163804-192163 GCF_001515605.1 Sinocyclocheilus anshuiensis
TGTGTATTGTCTTGTAATAAAAAACAGGAAAAATCATATTAAGTAAAAACTTTTGTTTTTGTATTCTGCATAATTATGATTTCCATTTCCATAATCAATATTTAAAACTACAATACAACTTACAACAGAATACAACAGAAAATGCTGTGCCTCCTCTGTCATTTGCAGTCATCTTGCCATGATATTACACCTGCTCCTCTGTCTGGATCTGTTTTTGATTTTGAACTTGTTTGAAGCTCCTCTCTATTTCTTTCTCACTCACTCACTCACTCACTCACTCACTCACTCACTCACTCACTCACTCACACACACACACATCTGCGCACTACAGGGGGTTTAGGGGAAGAGGGATAGAGAAGGGGGAGAACCCTAACTACGGGAGAAAGAACCGAAGACCTCAGCTGACTATTCAGGGTCTCGTTAGCACTGCTCCCCGACTGAGGTTTTAATGTGTTTCCATTTTGATTTGGGTTATTTCATTATTTTGGTGGGCTTTAATCAAAAATTGCACAGCAGATATGAGAGAGCTTGCCCTGCTGTGAGCAAGGAAGCAGTTGCACTGCCATTAGTCCATGTACCCGGCTGAGGGAGAGAAAGTTCCAGAACTAGCATCTAAACTCGTCCTGTTTTTTAAGAGGCTGTGAAGCTACATCAAAGGATTTGACAGGAGAGAAGCAGGAACTTCTCCGTCCTGACACTTTTTTTTTTATCCTGACTGGAATGCCTCACTTGAACGCTCACAGGGACCCATTTGGTTTGGGTCAAGAGCTTACATTCTATGTGTGTGTGTGTGTGTCTGGCTTGTAAATCCACCAAATTTCCTCAGCAGTAGTGACCAACAGTCAAGCCAGTTTTATCGTGTCAGGACATTCTCAAGCACTCTTTTCTATTACTTGCATTGCCATAAGCGCCAGTAGTCTGTGTCGCTGTTTTGCTGAATCATCGGAGGTGATAGAGACCTCTAGGAGTGATTTTCTGCTTGGTGGAGTGAAGTGTCCACCTCCTTTCCTTATGTTTTATATAAAGAGGGTCATAGGCATCAGCTTAATGAGAATAAGAAAAATGTTTCAACAATAATGCAAATCCTGTAAATATCTTAACCGGCTTACACTGGCACAGCAGTTCAGGGCACAGAAATTCCTTCATGGAGGCTGCCTGGGTGTAGGCGTAAACACACACACACACTTAAACATTACAGCATGCAAAATTGTGTACTAATAAGCAACACATCCAAACACGCTCTAGCATGTTGCAATTTAAAAAAGCACTCATCTAATTACTTCAGGTAACTTTACAAAAGTGCTTAATAAGCAATTAGATGAGAACTAAAGCCTTTTATCTTAGGAGTGTCTTAATGTATCTAATATATGTAGTTTAGTGCATCCTGCTTCCTTTTTAGCAGGCTAGTGCTTTTTCAGACAGGACCGTTTTAATTGGACGCGTGATTAAATGAGCTATAGAGAGATAAATATGTTCAAAAAGTCTGTACTAAAACTGTGTTTTAACAATAACCAGGTTCTGAATATGTCTGCAGAGAGAAAAAGATTGAGAGTTCGAGTGCGGAAAAAAGCCAAGCATGTTTTGTATTATAAAATTAGTTACTTATACAAGGGTTTTGACATTCATGTTGCGGCAGAGTGTGTGTATGAAATGAAAAGCAATGATGTTGTTGTTTTTTTCAGTTTAAAGTGCTCTGAGGTTGTGCAGGACACACTAGCTGTTGTCCTCTGGTGCGTATGAAGTTACTGATATCAGTGTTTTAACATAGAGACCTGGCACAGGAAGATACGGGGTGATGGCGATGGTAACGGGTAGTTGGAAAAGATTGCAGAAGAAAAGAACGCCGTTGCGCAAAGATTGCACCACCAATAAGTAACAATGAACCAGACCACAGATGTGCATGGCACATAAATAAGATGAAAAGACCTGTGAAAGATCACAGCATTCATAAAAGCTTGATGATTGTTTACACTTGAAAATTCACATAATTTAATAGCGATTCGGTGAGAAAACCACAAATTAAACATTTATGTACATGCCACAAAGATGACACAAAGACACCTTGCTTTTGTTCTGGTAATGTAAATATGTGGTTTTGATAAATATTCATTATGGCATTTATCTTGCTAATGGAAAGAGCATATTTCATTATGTTTATTCCAGCAGGAAACAGGGAAATCTATGCTCATTTTTTCTCTGGAAATTTTTCTTACAATCGAGCCATTTATTAACATGTCATGAACCCATAGAAATACATACAGTAATGTATATCCTGCAAAATCAATCAATCTCTTTCTTGCCTTTTTTATACTGCAAAATATATAAATAAATATAAATAAAAAACACAACAAAACACACACAGAAACTGCATCTGAAGCACTCCATTTAGCACAGAAAGATATATTAGTTAATAGTTACTAGTTTAATTATGCAAATAAAGCCAAAAATGCATTTTACACATAAATTACAAATACAGAAATAAGATTAAAAAAAATGTTAAGTATTAAATTAGGAAATATTTCAATATTGGCTATGGGAACAACGGTATACGGTTATGAAAGTGTAATGTTATTCAAGATGGAAAGAAAAGTGTCAATAACTGGCTAATAAATAACTGGATTCAGCCTCATGAAAAACATTAGGTTATATTGCCATCACACAACAGCCAACAGCGTTTCCCAGTTTCTCAGTCAAGCCATTTAAATTATGTATATGAGCTGCTATGTGGATCTAACAATGTATATTATTATACATTATAGATAATATTTTCAAACATTAATTAAGTTACACAAAGTTGCCATTGTTTGGGGAGGAAAAAATATACTTGGATACTTTTTTTTTTTTTTAAGTGGTGCAGGTGTGTTGAATATGAATGCATATAAATGTAAGGAGATATTTATTGGTTAAAACACTTGATCATGCAAACAATATTTCATATGAATCAGACTTACTAGTTTTGATTGTAAAAGTTACTTAACAGCATCCAAAGTAAATGCACGGTTTTTAT
Organism: Sinocyclocheilus anshuiensis; assembly: GCF_001515605.1. Taxonomy (NCBI): domain Eukaryota; kingdom Metazoa; phylum Chordata; class Actinopteri; order Cypriniformes; family Cyprinidae; genus Sinocyclocheilus; species Sinocyclocheilus anshuiensis. The sequence continues at coordinate 166,812 of NW_015539864.1, forward strand.
TTACATCATCACAAATCCCCAGTACGCGCTACTGTGATGCTGAGGCTGCTACCCAGATGGTAATTTGGGCCCATATTTTATATTATACGTGTTATTATGCCCTATATTTGTCTCTGCGATTGTGCTTTAAAAGGCCGAATAAGCCATTGTGCCATTTCTACTGTCCTCGCTGTTGTGCTGCGATGCAACAGCTGTAACTGCAACTGGACGCGTCAAAGCAAATGTGCGAATCATTTGTCCTTCATTGTGTCGTGCCTCGTCCAGTGTAGACAGTATAGCAGTAGATTTCTATTTGCTTTGGACGCATCACGAGGGTGTTACTGATCATGCTCGGGTTCTGTGAATGATCATAATTTGTGTATAATCCTGAGTTTATCCTCATTCACTGATCCTGATGGAAATATAAAGAAGCCTTACACTCCAACAATCTTTTGGAGATAGGATTTTTTTAAGCACACAAACAGCACTTCCGCTTAATTTGAACGAAGTGTCCGTAGAATGCAGTTCATTACAGGGGTGGAAAATGAATCTGCTCTCGCCCTGATCGTAAAGCAAAACGTGATTGGTTATAGCGAGAACATGCTACGGTTGGTCAGCGAAGTGTGGCTGTTATCTGATTGGCTTGAGCAGACGGTGGGTGGAGTCCACACATTTGTGAATTGCCAGCATCTTGATACTAGAAATGTTTCAAAATCCACAAATGTGCACAGCGATCCACAAATGCACAGAAAGCTATTCATAAATGTATGGGGAGCAATCCACAAATGCACAGGACGCGATTCACAAATGAATGCCAAGCAAAGTTGTGAATATTTGTGAATATGTTATTTATGTGCAAATCTCATTTTATTTATTTGTGAATCTAATTCATGTTTGTGAAACTTTATTTGTGGATCTCATTCTATTTATTTGTCAATATGTTTCATTTTTGTTAATCTCTTTACATTTATTTGTGGATCATAATCTATTTATTTGGAATTATGCAACAATTCTATCTCCATACTGTCATGACAGGAGCAAAGTTTAAGTCTGCACTGATACTGCATTTAAACAGAACTAGTTTTAGAGGTGAGTCAGAGTAGTGTATTTTTAATGCAGCTTTTATGTGGCATTGTATCTTCAATTGGCTTTATGAATACACTTTCTGAAAACAAAGCTTTACATAGTCCGCTTGTGTCTTCCAGTATCTCAATTTTCGTTCCCTCCGGGCACATTTCCTGCAGTGTTCCAGTTGTTTAGCAAGCCAGCAGTAGTAGACACATTTTTGGAAAACAAGCTTTTGCCTTCCGGCTTGAAACTACAATCTATCCAGTCATAAAGGTAGCTGTTGCTTAACTGGTCCGAAAGCCCACAAAAACATAAAAGAAAAGAAACCAACAAAAAAAGACACGAAAGAATGGCCAACTGTAGTGTTTGATTTCATCCCATGCCATGGCTGAATGGCCACGGTTTGTGGCATCTCCGGAGGCTAAACTGAGACGCATTGTTTTCCCGTGAGGGTCGTGAGCTCACCTCGGCAGTGTAACAACAGCGTGTGTGTCTGTATTGTAAGAAGGATGAGCTATCAGCAGCTCACTCAAACACTCTTATTGCTCACAGAGTGTGTTTACTGAGAAACACTGCACTTCATAAGGGCCCTGTGGCTGCAATTCCAGTGCGTGCGTGTGTGTTGGATTTCTGTAAATGCAGGTAGTTGGAAGAGTTACACTATAGTAAACTTATATAATATGGGACTTGCATGCACAGGCAACATGCTAACATTTACTAGAAAAAGAAAAGAAAAATGTGTATACAACAGAAATCTCAATGCTGATGGTCTGTATTCAGTTTAATTAACAGCTTATTCTATACTCATGTCAAGCCTGTCATTTCCACACACCTCATTATCTTGAAGTCTCCATACATTGTCACTGTTAAAATGCAAATATTTACATATATTTCACCACCTGATTAGCCACTGTAACAAGATGGTAATTTCTAATAATAATGTCAAATGTCATTATAATAATAATGTCAAAGAAAATTGCTACCAGGTTGATGATGGCTGAATTATTAAATTAAGTTAAATTAATTGTCTCTACTCTGCCAAATCATGGAATGGGAAAATAAAATTATATTCATGTAAAGGTTTATTTAAATAGCCTTATTATTCAGTAAGGAGGTGTTTTGACATTTTTTTTCTGATGTGACAAAAAAAATGACACACTCTTTCACTTTTCAATTCTTTCACTTCTGTTTGTGACTTGAATTTAAAAAGTCATTTTGTCTTCAGGAACAGATCAAATACTTTTCATTTCTCCTGTTTTTTTTTTCTTTTCTGAGATGAGACAGATATGTATTATGTTATGTTATGTTATATATTCATGTGTAAATATCATTCATATAGAGCATGAAGGCCTGCTCTGAATACCAGATATGTGGCCAGTCAAAAATAACTATTACATACCAAAGCACTCATTCTCTCTTTCCTGCTCTCTTGGGCACAAGAGACGCACACACATAACTGACCCATATGGATTCAGTTTAAACACAGAGTTAATACAATGTAAAACACAGTTACATACAGCTCTTACAGAGAATAGGCCTGTGCAGCAGAGGGTTACTTCAAAGACATTACAATCTGTGGGCATCAAATGCCTACAAAAAAACAGCAGTTGACATCAACTACATACTGCAGTTTCACATCCACTCGGCTCACAATACAGTACAACCCTCCATGTAGATTCTGTGATTCAGGAGATGTTTTTTCTCTTTCTTTCTTTCTTTCTTTCTTTCTTTTACTTTTTTTTTATCAGGTAACAAGGCTTTGTAATGAAAGATTAAGTTTAATGGAAGCAGGATAGAAACACTGCTGAGAAAAGATCATTATTTGAACCACAAGTTGATTCTTGAGAACAGATGTAGCGCAGGAAGGAAGTATGGATAAATGTGGACAGGTTAAAGGTCTTATGTCAGGAAACATCAAATCATCTGTTCAATCAGTGTACTGATTGATGATCCTGATTAAGCCTATTTATTTTCTCTGTTTCACAAGCTTTATAGTATTAGCTTCATTGTTAGGCATGTAATGTACATATAAGAGCATTTAACCCTGTATTTGAAGCATTTAGAGTGTAAATAGATGAGCAAGTAGCACTTTTAGTTGTTGTCCCTCATTGTATGTTTAACAGGACCTGCACATGTGCAAACTAATCTCCATGCAGTGTATACATAGCAGCGTTGGCTGATAGAGTGAGTGGTCTTATCTCAGTAAACCCAGCGTGAACGAGAAGCAGCTGTGTTCTGTTTGCACAAGAGTGTAGACCACTCATACTGGCATATGACCCTCCTTGCCCCCTCGTCCGCACCCCCCAGACTGGACAGATTACAAGCAGACCCTGCTAGATGCTCTAAGTCAACCCTGGACACTGATAAAAGCTCCACTTGTTTCATTTCTGTCCAGTGGTGGTGTCGCATAACTCTTTGGTCATTCCATCAGAGCAGAACGAATCCAGATCTGGACCCCAAACAAGCCCCTGATACTTCGGTACTGGAAACCCGCCTTGCTGCCACAGGCCTGGCATTCTGGCCCCCAGTGAAAGAATGTGTTATTTCCTTTTCCCAACACCTAGAGGTAAAAAATAAAAAAATATGGTGATCTGGGTAAAGTTAATTGCAGCTCGTAAAACCGAGTTTGAAACGAGCGCCATTATGGCAAGGATGCTATGAAGCAGCGCTGGCGGCATAATGGCATTAACTGTGCTTTGCTACACTAGCACGCCATCATTAAAGACCACTCTCTCCACAGTGGCACTCTCCAGAGCTAGGCTTTGACTGACAGAGTGACAGTTTCACGAGCCGTGAGTGAGAGCTGCGCACAATGGGCCATGTTAAACCAGACTGTATAATCGAACATTAACAAGCCACTTTTATTCCACCCTACCCTGACGTTTGACATCAGTCTGCACACCGGACTCTGTTCAGATGTGCCTTGAGACGGTTATTCAGATCAGTTCAAATATTCGAATTTGAATATGGCCACTTTTCACTCTGAGTATTTGAATGGAGTATGTAGATTTTGCCCTTGTGATTTGAGTGCAGCAGAGGAGTATATTTCCCTCTGCACTCCCAAATCACCTTTTTAATTCGAACATCAAGTTTCCAGCCTGAGAACTTCACCGAAAAGCAGATCCTTTTGGTTTTCGCAGAAGAAGCAGATGATGTCAGCACTGGAGGGGATGTCTGAAAGGGATAAGAGAGAGATGGAGAAAGATGGTGAGATGGAGAAAGAGAAAAAGCCTCCGACCATCTGTGCAAAGTATGAGCTTCCTCGCAGTAGTCCAGCAGATAAGCGCAATGGAAAAGGCCAGAAGGTTTCATTTACAGTGTATTTTTTGCATACTTGCATTCTTATGTATACTGATTAGGGTTAATACTTAAGTGGCTCCATGTCAGATTTTGGTCAGCGTGAAAAAATGCAGATATGCAAATGCTCTGGACTCTAACAAAATTACAGGAACAGACAGGAACCTTGTAATCAGATCCTTGAATGCTGTTTTTGTGTGTGTGTACGTTGTTAGTGTGCAAGTATGTGAGTTTCTGTACTTTGCCTCATATATAAAGAATTCCATGGCATATATGAAATTAATGCTGTTTAGAATGTCTGCTGGTTGATCAATGCACAATCAGCAAAAGCTAACAATGCACCTCTAAAGCCCAGATGATATGTGCTGCTCTGTTCAAGTCATAAGAGAGGGCAAATGTAAAACAGAACAGAACCATAGACAACCTCCCATCACTGCGGCACATTGTTTTAAACGTTCAGTGTTACAATGAAGCAGTGGTTGTCATTCTCTAGAGACACTTTTTTTAGTTGCATTTCAGTCTGTATGGAACAAATTCATTAAACAGGCTGTGTGCAGTGTGTGTGGAGTATGTCAGTAAAAAAACCTGCACCAACCACCCGTAATCCACATAACCAGACTAGGGATGCACGCTACCGTTTGTCAGAAACAATCCGATCCGTCATGTGATGGAATTTCACATTTTTCTTTCTCTTTGGAGTGTTACAAGTTGTTTGTGCATAGATAAGATCCCTAAAGTTGTAAAGACTAAAGTCTCAAACCCAAAGAGATATTCTTTATAAAAGTTAAGACTGGTCCACGCCCTCCTAAAACGCCTCGTTTAAACACGCCCCCACATGTCTACGTCACTGTGTGGGAAGATTTGCATAACAACGCCCAAATGTTCACGCAAAGAAAGAAGGCATAGCTTTTATTCTCGCTGTAGTATTGTTGTTGCCGCCGCCATGTCGTGGAGACGCTGTGTGTTTCATTGTGAAAGCGAAACTACTTTGTTTGGCCTTCCAAAAGAGGACACAACTAGAAATCAGTGGTTACGTTGTATTTACAACACTGTTCCAGAACAGTTCAACCCAAATATTCAGATGTGTGCAGCACATTTTTATGGAGGACTGTTTCCTGAACCTGGCAGAGTAGCCTACAATGCCCCGGCTGTGCACATAGGTTGTTTCTATAAAGGGGGGAAGTTCAAACTTTGCAAGGACAGTCTGGCGCTTCTGACTCACAGCCTGTAAGTACGTTTTTTATATTTAAAGAATTTGCCACTGACGATTCAAACGTGAGTTTTGAGCAGTGTAGAGTAGTGCTTGTTGTTTGTAGTTTCTCCGATCACAAATGCAGACATGGTTTTGCGTTTAAGTAAAGATGTGAGCATTTCAGTAGTCTGGAAACTTTTACTGGCATGAGTTTCCCTCCTTCTCTCTCTGTTAGCCATTAGCCAGGTGTCCAGCAAACCTTCTACACCTTATTTAATTACCACGCTTACCAAGACATAATTTAATTACAAAATGTGGTGTAATTGCTGATGAAAGCCTGTCTAAATGTGTGTCTCTTTTCTCCCCCACTGCCCACTGTTAAGATCAATTGAGTTTTATAGGTCACCTGGGACATTAATTTTTTGGATGGCCGGCAATCATCCTTTTTAATGATACTCAGAAAAGGCCCTCTCAATTAGCCTGTCTGTCCGAACAAAGAAATCATTCATAGCTTCTAGGAGAAGGGAGAGGGCGAATATGGGAGAAGCTGGGAAATTGCAGTATGTAAGAAAAAGGGGAAAGAGGTCCAAGGAAGATTAATCAGACTGCACATTATGAAATGAGCCACTGACATTGTGTTATGCGTGTGGATGAAGGAACATCATATTGTACGTATCCAGATATGAGAAAATAGTGCACTTCATATCACATAGATCATTTATGTTAAACAATTTACAACCAAAGTCATTCCATTCTGAAATCATCTGCTTTGTGTTGAGTTTGCTTGGCCTACAAATATTTAGAATAAACTGACAAACAAACAGCAAACTGTCAAGGACGACCTCAGATGACAGCCACCTCCTAGTGGCGAGGAAGATGACAGGTGAAAGCTGCCGCAGTAGCCTTCAGCAGAGTTGTTTGGAGTGATTTGAGGTCTTCTCTTTTGAATATGAAATTCATATAAAAGCAAGGATGTCTTCTTGTTTGTTTTTATTTCTTTTTAATAAATACTATTTCCATTCAAAGTGGCTATCATGTCAGTTCTTATAATTCTTCCAGGAAAGAATGCTTCCTGTTTTCCCTTGAAGTAAGGATTACGTTTTGAGAGTCATCTCAGGATAAGAGAAAGCATTTGCTGTTTTGTTTTTGTTTTTTGTAATCTCCTAAGGGTACGAAACCTTTATTTATTAGTCTCTCTAATGCCTGTTATATTTTGGGATGTGTTTTGCTTGTCGTTTTTAGGTAATTCATCCATTAGGCCTTCGCTCGCGTCCACCAACCAAGCTAGAGGTCAGGGTGAAACACTTTACCAGCAGTGTGTCAGAGAGAGAAACCCAAGGGAATACTGCCTTAACACATCCCAGAGCTGCTTGTCTACAGCATTTACAGATGCATGCACACATTCCTCCTCAAAGTCCAAGGCCTGCATTTTCTCAAAGAGTACAAAGGAATATGGGAAATGTGGCGCGAGGGGCAGAATGTTTTTTTTTTTAGACCGGGCTGATTCTTCACTGCTTGATTGCGTGATGGGTCACTGAGCTGGCTGAGCACTTCAAGGACACAAACTCTCTCTATTCCTGTCTCTCTCTCTCTGTCTTTGTCCCCTGTGTGGCGCTGTGTGAGCGACAGCCCCAGAGGCCTGTGGGATATGTATGGAGTCAGTTGCTTGGAGCAGAGGAGCTCTCTAGTGACTCAGAGACACTCACTGACATGTGACACGAGGTGACAGACCAGTACATTGCTCACACTAAGAGAGAGATAGGGAAGTGAATGATGGGAAAAAAGGAGGAATGCCGAGGCACAGACTGGATAGAGGTTAGACAGTACAGATAATATAACAAATATAAATAAGAAAAATCAGAGGAGATGAAAGAGAAGGTAAAGACGCTGTAGTGTGTCAGCTCATGTGATGTATTAACTGTTCCTGTTCCCAGAGGCGCCATTCCGCAGTCTCGCTGTAGTATCTGCTGAGAATGAGAAAAGCCAGATATTTCTGCCTCATTCCCTTGAGATTTTGCTATCGCTTCACATCGACTTCTCTCTCTATCATTTCATCCATCCATCCATGTGTCCTTTCACCCTTCCTTCTTTTCCTTACTGCTGCAGAATCATTAAAAAAAACTTGTTCATTGAAAAAAAAAAAAGAGTCAAATGCGAAGCTGCACAGCTGGGCTTTCACGCTGACAACGTTTTGCTACATTACTAGTGTAAGTGATTTCTGAGTTGGACTATTTCTTGTAATAACAGCTTTAAATTAAAAAATATATATATTTGAGGTTGGGCTTTGAGAATTATTAGAAACTTTGTTGAGAAATCTAATTAAATTAAATTATTAAAGTAATATTTTTTTCATCAATTTTAATTAATTTGCGTAATGAATATGCATTAAAAGGAAACAAAACTGTAAAACTGAAACTGTAGCTAAAAACCTAAAACTGTAGCTACACTACCATTCAAAAGTTTTGGGTTAGTTTTTTTTTTTTTTTTTATGAAATAAATTAATACTTTTATTTAACAAGGATAAATAAATGCTGATTTTTTTTGCATGAAAAAAATCACATTTTACACAAAAACAGTAAGCAGCAAAACTGTTTTCAGCATTAACAATAATATATAATAATAATAATAATAATAATAATACAACATATTTATTGGGCGCCAAAATAGGCATATTAGAATGATTTCGGAAGGATCATGTGACAAGACTGGAGTAATTACTGCTTAAAATTCAGATTTGCCATCACAAGAATAAGTTACATTTTAAAACATATTAACAGAAAACAGTTACTTGTAATCATAAGAATTTCACAATATTACTGTTTTTGCAGCCATGGGCTTTTTTCTAAAACATTACTGAACCAAAATGCTTGAACAGTAGTGTATAAACTGGTCAGACTTACTGAACAGAAAGCTACTTCTGTGCCTGTCACTGCCTAACTAATAGGCTAGTTAATCCTGATGAGAATGCTAGCGCTGCATCAGAGCTTCAGGCCCATTTGTAGCCCTCTCCTTTGTTAGCAGAACATCAATGAATGTGGTGGAGAGCATCGCCCAAATCAGGAGCCCATGAAATATTAGAAGTACACAAGGCCTGAGCCGGAAGTGGTCATGTTTGATCCAAATGAATAGCACTGGCTGAGTTAGCATAGGCGCCAGCCGCTAATCATTGATTTTTATGCTTCTTATCAGTAGTTTAACCAGAGAGGCCTCTTATGCTGGAGCCGCTGGTGGCACCAACGTTGTTGCCTCTGTCTATGGGCTTTTCAGGGCTGTTCGGCCTGTCTGCCCTCCAGTGCTCTCATACACCACCTCAATTATGGATTCTGACGCTAGCGCTCTTCTGTGAAATGCTATCCCATGATACAAGAGTTCCAGGAACGATTTTGTTTATGAAGGTGTTCTCACACATTTCAGAACACTTCTGCCACACACTAGAGGCAGTTCTCAATAGCCCTCATTTTCATGAGCAAGATATTCAACAATTTGCCACTAAATTATTTTTATGTCCAAGATAATCAAGTGAAGTACACGTAACTCAGTGCTTGCAGCTGAGAGGGGCCACTCAAGCATAAGTGTAACCTGGATGTAATCAAATTTTCATTTTCATCTTAATGCGTAGGGCACTTGAGACCTGTCAAGGCTATTGTGAAATGCAGTATGTGAACGTCATGGGACTTTTTGGCCTGGCTGACCTATGTAAAATCTTTAACTCTCTTTTAGATCAACAGGGCCACTGGCAAACCTTCTTATACTGGCTTTAGCAACTGGGAAGTCAGAGGTTGCCCATCCTGTTACCGCTGCTGTTCTGAGAGCTAATGACATAAAATCACTTTTTACATTTCAGCTTGCCTGACAATATGTATTTCCCCATATTCATTGGGCGAATATATAGTATCTGAGATGATAATGACAATACACTGGTGACATTCTGCATCAGCTGAGATTCTGAAGTGTGCAACATGTGGTCACTTTTCTATCCCATAAGTCCACATGTACGTTGTTTATTAAAATGTACCATTGTTTATTTATGTTATTGTTATTATTTATTTATTTTGGTGTGTATTCATACTACATCATAGGTCAAAGAACATATCTCATCAAAGAATAATGCCAACATGGCAGATGTAGTATATTCCAGAGTGTATTTATACTACACACCTGCATACTTGCAGAAATTTTTTTACCGGTTTTAAGTTCTTATTTAGGGAAATTCTTAATTGAATTGTGTAAATTAAATTAATGTGTCTTATGTAGGCCTAAATGAAAGATATTATATATTTTTGTGTCAGTACCTTCTCTAATAGCATATGTTTATGGGAGGGTTACGGAAATCACTCTGCTTTTTAGAACTTATAATTTTTTCTCCTTTTGCAGTTCCTCCACATGTCATATAGCTCCAAAAGAAGGTGTTATTACACGACAGGAAGGAAGCTTGTTGCTGTTATTCCTGGTTGAAAACTTGACACTTGCTCATGTTAAAACTTTGCAGTAAGAAATTGTCAATTAATCAGAACAGTTACTGGGTCTCTGGTGAGCTGGCCTTGATGAAACGAATTTGCATCTTTCTCCCCCCTAACCCACCCCTTTTTATTCCTGAACAAATTTGACCTGATCCAGGAAAGAAACTTAAGGGACTTGGGTTAATTTGAATTGACAAGGAACATTGTGTTTATGGGCATTAGAAATGTCAGTAACACCCTTTGGCAGATGCTAAGCCATCAAAGTGATTTATGCTAATGATGATATTTTTGTAAGGTGGCCATATTATCCAGTAGGAAGCGGCGGCGTGCAAGGGTGAAGGCTCTTTTGATTGTCAGCGGGATTATGTGGATGGTTTTTGAGGGTATTACGCTGGAAATGAGGTTTGTCTTGGCTGTGTGATTAGAGTAAGGCACTTAGCATTAGCCTATTCCCTTGTTCATATTTGCCCCTGGGAGATAAAGCAAGAAGCAGACTTTTCTGTTGTAGACATTGGGGATTATTGGATTGGTTATACTAAGAGAGTGAGGATGTGGTGCCTTCAGGCTTGCTGAGGACCATCGTACATTGTATTTTTCCTTGACAGACACGTCCAGACTAGAGACTAGTAAGTACATACTCTCAATACTTGATTTGCATTATTACGTAAGGTTAAATAAAATACTAGCATTGATGCTGTGTTATTTCACTAGCAACTAGTCCTTTACATTAATCCAGTTCTTTCCCACTGATGGCAAACTCAGGTGACAGAAGGTGCAGAGGTGGTGCTTTCACTCACACATGTGCTCAGTATCAAGCTCACACACACACATCCTGTGTGTTAGCACCACATGCCTGCACAGTACAGCGCATGATCACTCTCTTTTTCTCTGCAATAATGCGATTAGTTAAAAGCAACTCTCCTTTTGACCCCTGATGGAGAAACCAAAGACACAAGCCGTCCTCTATCAAATGGCCTCAATTTGAAAAATGAATGTGGAGAGGAGAGACACACTCAAGTTTCTCTCAGCTAAAGTACCACACCTCACCCCCGAAGGCCTATCACACTTTAAACAGCATGTAATCTCTCATGCTAATGTGCTGTATTGCATTGCTAAGCTGTTGTACTTAGTCCCAATGTCTTTGTGCTTTGTGCTTTGAGGACTGCTGCTTTTCCACTGTGTGCAGGATTCATCTGTATGTGTTTTAACTCCCTGCTGAAAAGACCAGTGTAGGTGGTCCCCAGCATATGGTGTGTTGGGGATACCGCTGTGCTGTTGTCCCCACCAGGCTTCTTAACCTACTTTTTTAACAAGACTTCCGTGGTCAACCAGATTTATTAGAATGTGCATGGTAGTGGGTCAGCTTCAACAGCTCAGTTTACTGGTCAACTTGTTAGAAGACCAGCACACCAGTATATTTGAAGAGTTTGGTTCCAAAACGCGATAAATGGCTTTTTTTTTGTTTGTTTTTTTGTTGTTTTGTTTTAGTTTCCGCCAAAATCAGTATTGTATCTGGTCGGTATTGAAAAGTCAATTTTTTATTTTACTTAAAATGCAATATCCGCCGAGTTATTCTGTCATGTTTTCTCCCTTTCTTTCCAAACCGTGACAAACGCCAGTCTCCCTTCTCAGCAGAATGCGATATATCCGCTCAACCAATCACAGTGCACCATTTCATGCACTGTAGACAGTAATGGCGGTGCTTTGAATACACCCGGCATCCCAGTTTTCCTCATCTATTTTGTACTTTGTGATCAACAAACAAACTTAGGGCTGCATGATAAATCGCATGTGATTGTCAAGCGCATCTCGTCAGTAAAGCCGGATCTGTGAATAGTAAATCTCTATCACATGCTTTCAGATGGAGCGGCATTTAATACACAGAGCCGTAGATCACTGCTATATCGCATTCATAATCGCAGATGAGTCACATTCGATTATGAATGCGATATTGCGTAGCTTGTCAGTGTAAGTGTTTTTATTAATGCCATTAATGTTTTTGTTAATACAGCGTATAGCATTAGTATAGCAATAGTCAACTAAATGAATGTAACATGGCAAAGATGAATGCACTTTTGGAAGTTGAATGTAAGGGAAATGTCATTTTGGAATTTCTGTGGTTTAATGTGATATTGTTGTTCATGTATGTTCATGATGAAATTTTCTTTTATTGTTGTAATTAATTTATAGCATTAACAAGATTACCCGTTGAATTCATTTTGGGAGCGATGACTGATTGAATAGTATTGACCAAGTTCAGAGGCTGTCATATGTGGATCAACTTACTATGTTGTGTATTTTCAACAGTTTCAATATGAAAAATAACTTCTAAATTGATTCAATGGATTTATTGCATTTTGAATAAAAAAAAAGTGTCATGGATTTATTGCATTTTGGGGAAAAAATAATTAAAATTTCCACTGTCTCAGCTGTCATTTGTCAGTTGAGATTGCTTTTTAAATTCCTGTTCAAAATTTAAATAGAACTGGCAAAACCGGATGTGGAATTGTAATTCAAATTTGAGGAATTGGAATTGAAATGTAATTTCTAAAAAGAGAGTTTTTAATTACATATATAAATTTAATATATATAATGCGCAAATTTCTATAGGTGGGATTTCAAATATTATTTATTGTCATTTAATGATTTTATGAATACCTATATGCATTATACACTAACTTTCAAAAGTTTGGGCTCAGAAAGTCTTTTTTTTATTATTTTAAGATATTTATTTATTTATTTATTAATGTCAAAGTGCTTACCAAGTATGCATTTATTTGATAAAAAAAAAATACAGTAAAAACAGGAATATTGAGAAATATTATTATTACATTTTTAGGATTCTTTTATGTATAGAAAGTTCAAAAGAGCACAATCTAATTGAAATAATATTTTGTCAAATTTTGTCATTAATGTTTATTGCATGCGTTGTAAATTAATTACAATTTAAAGGCAATATATAAGATTTTCGTAATAAAATATCCAAAATCCACTTGCACATTGTTATATATTTCATGCAGTTGTGCACTTACGTTATCCCAAAAGTTCCCAAGGATTTGTAAATCCAGAGAAATTCCAATTTTAAATAATGTCTCATCCCGGTTCATTGTCACCTATCAATGATGTAATATCCGCACTATCGGTTTCCGCTTGTAGAAACTATGGCAACACGCGTGGACAAAAATGCTGCTGCAGTTAAACTAAATCCATTACGGCAGTCGCGAATAAAATGAAAATGAAAAGTGTTGGCTGCAGTATTAAATTTTGATCTGCTCAATGTTGCACCATGAATCTTTTTCCGCGTTTTTACAGTGTTGCGCGTTTATATTATATGGGGAGTTTTTTTTAGAGTGCTTAAACTCACGCTAGACTGAAGTCAGGCATACTGTTCTTTGACAATGTAACGTTAAATGTTCTTTGCTCGCTTTCTCTATATAATTTATTCACTGTTTGGAAGACTTTGGAAGGTACAGGTAATAAAAAAAAATAATTCATTACATCCGTGAACATGATTCGGACATTTCTGGATGGTGAAAACGACATCTCCCATCGTTCCACTCTTCTTCATAGCGTCATCAAGCTTCGCCATTGTTATTGTTTTGAAAATGCGACCTCTAACGGCGAAAACTTACATATTGTGCATTTAATGTATATACTGTATAGATAGATAGATAGATAGATAGATAGATATTATTATCATATACCAATTTTCCGTACTTGTTCCTTGTATTCACACACTGCAGAGTGTTTGAGTGTGTTTGTGAAGTGTATCTCTGAGGCCGCATCGAAGCGTAATGGAATGATGAGGACTGGAATGAGGGCCCAGCCGACTGAATTCCTTCTGCTGTCTCACCTCGGCTTTCATGTTGAGGAGGTTTTGGCAGCTGTTTGGAGGAGTGTGACCGAGTTTTCATGTTTTTCAGCATCGGGTTAGCGAGGGCAGAACATAGGACACACTGCCAGCAGCTCTGTGAAGTCACGTCGCTCTCCTCTACTTCACTCATTCTTTCTCCCTATCCCTTTTGCAGCAGCCTTAGGGCTCATGTAACCATGTCTAGTATCGTATCAGACATGAACGACAGCAAGAGGGAGAGTGAGTGCGTGTTGGAGTAGAAAAAAGGGTGATAGCTGAGAAATGTGTCAGAGCAGGGAGCCACAGAATGTGAAAATCTAAAGCGAGGGGACATAAAAGTAAGCTCCTCCAAGACGTTAAATGAGAGGCCTGCAGAGAAAAGTGGGAGGAAGTTAAATAGCATGTTTTAGCCAGCATGTTAGATCCTGTAAGGAACACCTTAAGTCTCCTCAGCCAACTTTTATAACTTTAATGTCCCCTTGGCTTTAGTGCGGACCGAAAGGTTTTATTTGCCTGGGCAAGCGACGGAGGGAAAGCATGTGGGTGCACAAGGCTGGGAAGAAGAAACCGAGGCAGAAGGGAAGAGAAGGCGGTAGCTGCAGTTGGCCCTAATTATTTTTGTGGCTTACAGTATACTTTGTGTCAGCCTTTGGAATGATTTACACACTTGGGAACATTATGAGGAAGCTTTGTGTTTTTCAGGGGCTACAGGAGAGTGGAAGAGACAGAGAACGAGGCGGCTCTGTGGTGCACTGTGCCCTAATGAGAGCCGGCACAGCCTGTGCCCAACACAAACTGCATTACCAGCTGTCGGCCATCTTGTTTTAATATGCCCTTAATGTTGCTGCACTCCACTTAGCGTGTCCCCCGCTCCTCTCTTTTCTGTTTTCGTTTCATCCCCCTTTTTTTTATTCTCGGTGAGGGAGTTAAAGTGCTTTGGTGGTTTTGCCTTTTTAGGGCTATTGGAAGGAGCCACCGCATTGCTTTTGTAACCACACACAGCTGGCACTGAGTCAGGGCCACAGCAATAGGGACATAATTGAAACACTATATGTGTTTATAGCCTCCTCCACCTCTCTGAGCCAGAGACCGTCCCACTGACGTCTTGTAATGTTTTTCCAATGCGTGCATTTGTGTGTTTGAGACCCCGTGTGAACTGAATGGGTGTGTGTGCATGTTTTATGGCCCCTCTATGTGTGTCTACCCAAAGGAAGGAAAATTACATTATCTCAGTTGTTTCTCCTAGACAGCAATGAGATTAAATGGAGATTTTTCTCCTGAGAAAAAGACCACAGAAATCTCAAACTCAGATTTGCCAGATAAAAAAATATATATCTAAAATATTTTTATTCAAAGTATTTTGTGCATCTACTGAAAGTGTAAATAAATGTCTGTAACAGAATTTCAGGAGAAACATCTTCAATAAAATGAAAGCATAAGCTATGAAAGAGTAACATCCAGTGAAAAAAAGAGGTGCGTTTGCGGTCTACACAGGCCCTGGTCTTCTTTGGTGAAAACATGAAACATCAACTCGGGCCAGATATGGGCCGCTCACAGATCTGAGGCAGAGAAACTATTTACTTACTGATCATGGAGAGACGGCTTCAAAACTTAAACACACACAACACATTTCTAATTAGACATGCCACCAGAGAAAGGACAGATACGCCACAATTAGCCGTGTGTCAGAGAAGTTCTAAGTTTAAACAGATTTATCCTCCCAGTTTAGATTGATACATCCACACATCTCTTTAAATTGCATTTGTTACCATCTCTGTGGCTTTTTTTATATATATTTTCATGTCTATTAGCAAGAATAATGGATACACCTTGTATGTGTGAGCTTGTGTTATCATTTCTGTTAAGATCAACAACTTTCTTTTTAATTATGTCAATCGTTAACTATCTTTTTTTTTCCCTCCCACTCCCCCAGTGCCAGTCCACACTGGCATTATATGATCTTAGAGACAGAAACACTGTATCATTTGTGACATTTGACTACTGAAATAATTAAAAAGCATATCGAAATGAAAGCAAAAAAATGGTATTTGTGAAATGACATGCAACTGAGCACATCTTAGCTTGACTGTGTCAATTATATTGTTTTTTTATATTATTGTAAAAAGCAAGTGTGTAATGTTTTTATTTATTTATTTTTTTTGTATCAGAGTACTGTGGTCATGTGTTCTGTTCTGTAAATAGTAAGAGTCGACCATTTCAGTAATTTGAGGTTGATACTGATATCCAATATTTTATCACTTTGTTCGGCCAATATTGAAAACAATAAACCAAATGCTGTATCAAAATGCAACACATTGTAAAAATACAGAGATAAATAGAAATCAGAAAACAGATAAGAACAGTTCTGACACACTAACAATTTTTAAGACACAAGATAAACCCCATACAAACTTGTGGTGAACCATACGGTTATGTTCCCTATCGATACTTCACTCGTACTGTGTCTTGCTTAAGATGTATGGGGAAAACGCCTTTTTCTCCGAATACTGAAGCCTTTCAATAACGCAGTGTAACTGCACGGCCATTGGTTCATGCAGTGTACCGCCAGAATGGGCGGGGCATCTGGCTATATAAGCGGCACTTCGCCATAGCATCCTCAGGTTACTTCGACTGAAGCGACGACTGAGTCATGCAGCTACATAGCACGGCCAGCAATGCAGTACGCGTTCCCATATCTCAGGGAACCGAGGTTACGTTAGTAACAGAGTACGTTCCCTATCGATACTTCACTCATACTGTGTCTTGCTTAAGACGCTACGGGGAACCAGTACAATCCCGCCATGCTATGCTAGAGGAACGACTAATACTTGAACTTGCCTTGAGCACCAATGGGGCCCAGAAGGACCAAGCATTTTGCAGGGAAGCCCCGCAGGAGGCGATAGGGCCAAACTCACAGAGGTCGGCCTGGCGCTGAGTAATCATTCCAAGATAAATTGTACAGCCTCGGAACCCAGTGGGGACCAAGAGCGTACAGTGAAGAAGGCAAACGCCTGAGCACTGGTTTTGCCATATGGCCAGAGTAAGTCCGTTTAAGCAGAAAGGACCTGAGCCTGTAAGGCCGTGACATCCAGATTATAAAATCTGGTAAATGTGAATGGCGAGGCCCCGCCGGCCGCCACACAAATTTCTGCAATGGACACACCTCTAGACCAAGCCCAGGAAGAGGCAACTCCTCTTGTTGAGTGGGCTCTTACTCCCATGGGGCATTGTAGGCCCAAAGAAGAGTACGCTAGCTTGATAGCGTCAATTATCCATTTGGAAAGTCTCTGCTTCGTGACCGGAGACCCTCTGGTGAGGCCACCGAAGCATACAAAAGCTGTTCCGACTGCCTGAACGGGGCAGAACACTCAATATATATTCTCAATGCCCTGATGGGGCAGAGTAAATTAAGCTCTTGGTCCTGCTCCGAAGGAGGAAGCGCCGAAAGAGCTATTACCTGTGCTCTGAACGGAGTCGAGAACACTTTAGGTACATAACCATGCCTCGGCTTTAGGACGGTCTTGGAACCTCTGGTGCGGCCACCGAAGCATACAAAAGCTGTTCCCACTGCCTGAACGGGGCGGAACACTCAATATATATTCTCAATGCCCTGATGGGGCAGAGTAAATTAAGCTCTTGGTCCTGCTCCGAAGGAGGAAGCACCGAAAGAGCTATTACCTGTGCTCTGAACGGAGTCGAGAACACTTTAGGTACATAACCATGCGATGACCTTGGAGTCGTTGGGCCCGAATTCGAGGCAGGTGGGGCTCACCAAGAGTGCCTGCAGATCTCCCATACGCTTTACCGATGCTAACGCCAGTAGCAGAGCGGTCTTTAGCATCAGGGGACGAAGGTCAATGTACTGTAGCGGCTCGAAGGGAGGGCTCTTCAGAGCACCGTGGGCAGGTCCCATTTAGGGACGGTGACAGGGCGAGGCGGGGTGAGCCTCCAGCATGTGAGGCTGTTATGGCTGCTACATAGACCTTGAGCGTGGAGGGGAACAACCCTTATCCAACAGCTCTTGCAGGAAGAACAATATCAGAGATATGTCGCAGGAAAATGGGTCTGCGCTTCGGGCCATACACCAGGCGGAGAAGACAGCCCATTTAAGGGCATAGAGCCACCTTGTAGAGCTCTAGCCTGAGATATTGCATTTAGCATGCTCTCGGGGAGGTCTGCAGGCTCCCATCGAGAGGCCAGAGGTGCAGAGCCCACAGCTATGGCGACTAAGCCCACCAGAATGGGCTGGGCATTTGACTCTATAAGCGGTACTTCGTCATAGGATCCTCAGATTTCTACTCCTTCAGCGACGATGACGTTATTCGCTGATCTACGAGACTCGAAGCCTCTCGCCGTAGAATTGCCTTCGCAGCGGATCAAGCTGAACCAGCGACCCTCTGCTCGGCTGATTCGTCGCTTCTCCGCCGCCTTCAGCTTCGCAGCAGCAGCGGTCCCAGCTGATCCCTGCCACCATCCGGCAAGCCAAAAAGAGCTTATTTCTAAGAGGTAAGAAACAGCGGAGTCAGGGAACTAAGCAACCGGGTCTGAGCGATCGCATGCCGGCACTGTACCTGCATGCTCGCTTTCCCCGCTGCACTTTGATCCGCCGCAGATGGGCAGTGAGCTGTGCGCTCACTGAGACAGAATGCTCACTCAGAGCATGAGTCTCGCTCTTCTCCGCTCACGGACCGCCTTCAATGAGGCAGCCCCGCTCTCCCGTTTTTCCTCTCTCAGCGAGCCTCGGAGAGAGAAACAGCGAAGTCTGGGAGCTAAGCAACCAGGTCTGAGCGATCTCATGCTGACACAGAGCGTGCGTGCTCGCTCTCCCCGCTGCGCTTCGATCCGTGTCTTACACATGAAGATCAGCGCCCCTCGTTACATCGAGCGGCTATATCCTACTAGGTGGATCGAAGCAGAACGCTGTCACTGACAGCTTCGAATTGTGTGTGTGTCGCTATGGCTGCGCTCACAGAGACGGGCTGCTTTTACCACGAAAGCAGTCTGCCCCTGTTCATTCGCAGAAGGCAGCCCCGCCTCCCCACTCTCATGTTCTCTCCTCCGTTACCTCGGAGGAAGCAACTGCGAGCTTGCTGGTTGAGCGATCAGGCTTGAGCAATTTCATGCCGGCACACATCATGCGTGCTTGATCTGCCAGTGTGTGTTACACATGAGGATCAGCGCCCCTTGTTACATCGAGCGGCTTAATCTTCCGAGGCAGATAAAAGCAGAACGCTGGCAGCTTCGCATTTGTGTGTGCGTCGCTGAGCCCCGCCTCCCCCGCTCTTGTGTTTCTCTCCTCCCAGTTACTTGGAGGAAGAAATGACGATTCAGCGGCGTGGTTCCCACCTCATTTTAGAGCAAAGACGCACACGTCCTGCGCTCCGAGGTAATGAATTTGATGGCGACAGGAGCCGTAGAAACGGTTCCCCCAGCTCAGAGCGAGTCAGGCTTCCACAGCCGCTATTTCCTCGTCCCCAAAAAGGATGACTATCTCACCTAAACCACGCCCTCATGAAACGGCCGTTCAGGATGATTACATTGAAACAGATTCTCTCGCAAGTGTGCCCAGGGGACTACACCAGGTGGAGAAGACGGGACCATTTAAGGGCATAGTGCCATCTCGCAGATGGGGCTCAAGCCTGAGTAATTGTATTTAAAATGCTCTCGGGGAGGTCTGCAGGCTCCCATCGAGAGGCCAGAGGTGCAGAGCCCACAGCTATGGCGACTAAGCCCACCAGAATGGGCTGGGCATTTGACTCTATAAGCGGTACTTCGTCATAGGATCCTCAGATTTCTACTCCTTCAGCGACGATGACGTTATTCGCTGATCTACGAGACTCGAAGCCTCTCGCCGTAGAATTGCCTTCGCAGCGGATCAAGCTGAACCAGCGACCCTCTGCTCGGCTGATTCGTCGCTTCTCCGCCGCCTTCAGCTTCGCAGCAGCAGCGGTCCCAGCTGATCCCTGCCACCATCCGGCAAGCCAAAAAGAGCTTATTTCTAAGAGGTAAGAAACAGCGGAGTCAGGGAACTAAGCAACCGGGTCTGAGCGATCGCATGCCGGCACTGTACCTGCATGCTCGCTTTCCCCGCTGCACTTTGATCCGCCGCAGATGGGCAGTGAGCTGTGCGCTCACTGAGACAGAATGCTCACTCAGAGCATGAGTCTCGCTCTTCTCCGCTCACGGACCGCCTTCAATGAGGCAGCCCCGCTCTCCCGTTTTTCCTCTCTCAGCGAGCCTCGGAGAGAGAAACAGCGAAGTCTGGGAGCTAAGCAACCAGGTCTGAGCGATCTCATGCTGACACAGAGCGTGCGTGCTCGCTCTCCCCGCTGCGCTTCGATCCGTGTCTTACACATGAAGATCAGCGCCCCTCGTTACATCGAGCGGCTATATCCTACTAGGTGGATCGAAGCAGAACGCTGTCACTGACAGCTTCGAATTGTGTGTGTGTCGCTATGGCTGCGCTCACAGAGACGGGCTGCTTTTACCACGAAAGCAGTCTGCCCCTGTTCATTCGCAGAAGGCAGCCCCGCCTCCCCACTCTCATGTTCTCTCCTCCGTTACCTCGGAGGAAGCAACTGCGAGCTTGCTGGTTGAGCGATCAGGCTTGAGCAATTTCATGCCGGCACACATCATGCGTGCTTGATCTGCCAGTGTGTGTTACACATGAGGATCAGCGCCCCTTGTTACATCGAGCGGCTTAATCTTCCGAGGCAGATAAAAGCAGAACGCTGGCAGCTTCGCATTTGTGTGTGCGTCGCTGAGCCCCGCCTCCCCCGCTCTTGTGTTTCTCTCCTCCCAGTTACTTGGAGGAAGAAATGACGATTCAGCGGCGTGGTTCCCACCTCATTTTAGAGCAAAGACGCACACGTCCTGCGCTCCGAGGTAATGAATTTGATGGCGACAGGAGCCGTAGAAACGGTTCCCCCAGCTCAGAGCGAGTCAGGCTTCCACAGCCGCTATTTCCTCGTCCCCAAAAAGGATGACTATCTCACCTAAACCACGCCCTCATGAAACGGCCGTTCAGGATGATTACATTGAAACAGATTCTCTCGCAAGTGTGCCCAGGGGACTGGTTCTTTTCACTCAAGGTCAATTTTGCCAAGAACGCGCTGTCCCCCAGCCAACGGATATCGTTCCTGGGAACAGTTCTCGACTCAGCCCGAATGAGGGCGGTAGTCGCGCCAGAATGTGCACTGGCTATTCAGCTGCTCGTGGCCTCATTCAAAGTTGGAGCCCCTCGCCCTCTCAAGGTGTTTCAGAAGATGCTGGGCCTCATGGCCTCCGCATCTCCAGTACTTCAGCTGGGCCTGCTTCGCATGCGGCCCCTTCAGTGCTGGCTGAATCCGTGAGTTCCGTCCCACGCCTGGCGTCTCGGATGCCTTCGTGTCAAGGTGGACCGGGCCTGCGTAGCAGCTCTGGCCCCTTGGAAAGACTCTCTGTGGATGGAACGTGGCGTACTCAAGGGAATGGTATGCAGAAGGAAGGTGGTCTCGACAGACGCTTCCAACACGGGTGTGCTGGGCAGGTTGAACCAAGGACCAGGCATGATATCTCGGAGCAACGTCTCCTCAGAAGAGTGGATGCTCCACCCACATACGGTTCAAAGAATCTGGGAGATCAACTCTCACTGCCCAATTTACTTTTCGAAGGACAGGGATGCGTTGGCCCACGACTGGCCAAACCTCCTCCTTTACGCTTTTCCCCCGATTGCCCTGATCCCACAGGTAATCAGGCGAATCGGGGAACAGAAACACAAGGTTCTGTTGGTGGCCCTGCTCTGGAGGAACCAGCACTGGTTCGCAGAGCTGTCTCGGCTGCTCTCAGCAGCCCCATGGCCCATTTCCCTGAGACGAGACCTCCTCTCTCAGGCGAACAGAACGATATGGCACCCCCAGCCCGAGCTGTGGGCTCTGCACCTCTGGCCTCTCGATGGGAGCCTGTGGACCTCTCTGAGAGCGTGCTAAATACAATATCTCAGGTTAGAGCACCCTCTACAAGGTGGCTCTATGCCCTTAAATGGGCTGTCTTCTCCGCCTGGTGTATGGCCCGCAGCGCAGAACCATTTTTCTGCGACATATCTCTGATATTGTCCTTCCTGCAAGAGCTGTTGGATAAGGGCCGTTCCCCCTCCACGCTCAAGGTCTATGTAGCAGCCATAGCAGCCTCACATGCTTCTATAGCTGGCCAGTCAGTGGGCAGGAACAACCTAGCTGTTTGCTTTTTAAAGGGGTCTAGGAGGCTCAACCCGCCTCGCCCTGTCACCGTCCCTAAATGGGACCTGCCCACGGTGCTCTGAAGAGCCCTCCCTTCGAGCCACTACAGTACATTGACCTTCGTCCCCTGATGCTAAAGACCGCTCTGCTACTGGCGTTAGCATCGGTAAAGCGTATGGGAGATCTGCAGGCACTCTCGGTGAGCCCCACCTGACTCGAATTCGGGCCCAACGACTCCAAGACCGTCCTAAAGCCGAGGCATGGTTATGTACCTAAAGTGTTCTCGACTCCGTTCAGAGCACAGGTAATAGCTCTTTCGGCGCTTCCTCCTTCGGAGCAGGACCAAGAGCTTAATTTACTCTGCCCCATCAGGGCATTGAGAATATATATTGAGTGTTCCGCCCCGTTCAGGCAGTGGGAACAGCTTTTGTATGCTTCGGTGGCCGCACCAGAGGTTCTCCGGTCACGAAGCAGAGACTTTCCAAATGGATAATTGATGCTATCAAGCTAACGTACTCTTCTTTGGGCCTTCAATGCTTCGTGGGAGTAAGAGCCCACTCAACAAGAGGCATTGCCTCTTCCTGGGCTCGGTCTAGTGGAGTTTCTTTCTGCTTAAACAGACTTACTCTGGCCATATGGCAAAACCAGTGCTCAGGCGTTTGCCTTCTTTACTGTACACTCTTGGCCCCCACTGGGTTCCGAGGCTGTACAATTTATCTTGGAATGATTACTCAGCGCCGGGCCTACCTCTGTGAGTTTGGCCCTATTGCCTCCTGCGGGGCTTCCCTGCAAAATGCTTGGACCTTCTGGGCCCCATTGGTGCTCAAGGCAAGTTCAAATATTAGTCGTTCCTCTAGCATAGCACGGCGGGATTGTACTGGTTCCCCATAGTGTCTTAAGCAAGACGCAGTACGAGTGAAGCATCGATAGGGAACATACTCGGTTACTAAAGTAACCTCGGTTCCCTGAGATACGGGAATGAGTACTGCATTGCTGGCCATGCTATGTAGCTGCACGACTCAGTCGTCGCTTCAGTCGAAGTAACCCTGAGAATCCTGTGGCGAGTGCCGCTTATATAGCCAGATGCCCCGCCCATTCTGGCGGGCTTAGTCGCCATAGGCTCATGCAGCTCCGCTGCCGAGCCATTGGTTCGTTTTTTAATTCACTGCACGAACCAATGGCCGTGCAGTTACACTGCGTTATTGAAAGGCTTCAGTATTCGGAGAAAAAGGAGTTTTCCCCATAGGGTCTTAAGCAAGACGCAGTACTCGTTCCCGTATCTCAGGGAACCGAGGTTACGTTAGTAACCGAGTACATTTTATGGGATCTGTTCCACCTCTAATAAAAGCTCACTGCTCATTAAAGCGAAATGTAATCAAAGTCCACCCCACACTGGCACTGGAATTACACTGTTCGTATCAACCTTCCTTCATTCTGCTCAGTGTCTAACCCCAAAGCCAGCGTATCAAAGCAGACCTTAATGTAATTTTGGATTTATTTAATTCTTGAGCCCTAAGAAATTATCACTTTCAAACAGAAACATGCTTAGTCTAAACTGTTGAAGAATTCATCAAGCTCAAAGCTTTAGGCTGGTACTAAGTGTGTCAAAAACAGCCTGTTCTCTCACCTTTCAGGACACGGAGCTGGCCTGCAGGAATCATAGCGTTAACTCCTTGACTAAGTTAAATAATAATAATAATAATAATAATTTTAATAATAATCCAAAAATAAGAATAAACAATTTAAGATGAAAATTATAGCATTTATTATAATTATTATACATTACAAATTTTGGCAATTGTCTCACAGAAACTAATAAGGTTATAGTCAGTTACTACTAATAATTTAGAAACAGGTATGCACCAATATTGGAATTCTATCCGTAGCAAATAAGCTTATTTTTGTGTTATACCTGATATTATAAATCTATACAACTTTGTGTATAAAAAAAAGAAAATACCATAGAATTTAGGTAATAAGATATGATGAAATAAAATATGATGTACAGTATGAACATTGCATAAATGTAAATATAATTATTATACTGCCGTTCAAGATCTGTAGTAAGATCAAGAAATACAAATATATATATGTATTTATATGGCAAATGTTCTCAAGTCACTGGACATTTGCAGGTGTGGCAAAATGTTAGTGTGTGTGTGTGTGTGTATGTGTGTGTGTGTGTGTATGTGACAGTAGCAGGGTTTAGAGTGACTGAATATCTCTCAAAGGACTTTAGGTTAAAAGGTTAAAGCTATACCACCATATCATGCTGTAAGTAGAGTGCACTCCATGCATGCGATATGCGGATTTGCCATCCATGTGCAGGTGTTTACAGAGAGGGTGTTTTCCCTCCAGTCAGAACAAACAGAATAACATGCGCTGTTCTGGATTAGTGTCCCTCTCTTTCTGTTCCTCTCTCTCTGCCTCCTGAGTCTGTTTCCCTTGTTCTTTCATTCCCTCTTTGTTTTTTGCTTGGTCACTATAGTTCAAGCAGACAGCTGTCACTGAGAGAGAAAGGTCTGCTGAGACACAGGCTCATGGCACCAACGGCTTTGGGAGTGTGTTTATGTGTGTTTAGTTGTTTCCTTTGGCTGTGCTCCAAACTAGACTTGTGCCGGTTTTCAGTAATGCGATATATCACGGTAATGAATATGCACGATATTGTTATCGTGGCTTCTTCAAATTACGTGAACAACTGGTCAAAATGCACAATGCACAACAATGCTGCGTGAAAGACGCGTGCGCACTCTGATGTAAATAAGCGCGGACCAGAAGCACATGGCACATGGCGTGAGAGACGCTCTGGATGAAAGCGCACTTTCACTCTCTGACAGCAGATGGCGCTAAACTGCAGAAATAATAATAATAATTCATTTAAATGAAACCCTGTAACCAAAGCAGCTGCTCTACTTTCTGTTTCTGAGTTGTGTTTAAATGATTTAAACAGCCATTCAGATTTGTGTATTTGCTATGATGTTCATCACAGCACCAAATGCTTAAATATTTAGACTTAATAGGCTATTTATTTTCAAACTTTTTTTACATTTTAATCTGGACTACAACATGCCCTAGATATTGTTTGAAAGTGTTTTGATTCTTTATTGTTCGGTCACACTTTACATTAGGGCTTCATTAGTTAACATTAGTTAATTCATTAGTTAACATAAACTGCCAATGAAAAATTCTTCTGAACATTCATTAATCTTAGGTATTCCAATATTTAATAACACGTTGTTAAAATCGAAAGTTGCAACTGTGTTATTTAATGAGCTAACATGAACTAA
>NW_015539864.1:195993-198183 GCF_001515605.1 Sinocyclocheilus anshuiensis
GAATTTTGAATGCATTTTAAGAATACTTTTCCCATCAACTGGTCAAAATGCACAACACCGCTGTATGCTGCGTGAAAGACGCGTGCGCACTCTGATGTAAATAAGCGCGGACAAGAAGCACATGGCGGAACATGTGAGAGACGCTCTGGATGAAAGCGCACTTTCACTTTCTGACAGCAGATGGCGCTAAACTGCAGAAATAATAATAATAATTCATTTAAATGAAACCCTGTAACCAAAGCAGCTGCTCTACTTTCTGTTTCTGAGTTGTGTTTAAATGATTTAAACAGCCATTCAGATTTGTGTATTTGCTATGATGTTCATCACAGCACCAAATGCTTAAATATTTAGACTTAATAGGCTATTTATTTTCAAACTTTTTTTACATTTTAATCTGGACTACAACATGCCCTAGATATTGTTTGAAAGTGTTTTGATTCTTTATTGTTCAGTTACACTTTACATTAAGGCTCCATTAGTTAAAATCAAAAGTTGCTACTGTGTTATTTAAGAAACTCAAGCTAACATGAGAAAAAGTTATTAAACCTGTTATACTGTATTATGACAGCACTTTTTTTAAACTAAATTCCAATACCGTGATAATACCGTATACCGTGATAAAAGCATTAGCAATTAATCACAACATGAAAATTTGATACCAGCATATCCCTACTCCAAACAGTACAATAGGGAAGTATTAATTCCCTAAAATGATTCCACATTTTGTGATTCCGCCTTTTGTGATATTTTGTGTCCAGGCAAATCAGTTCACTCGGACTGAAATCGGCAAAAATATTGGAAGTCAAGATTACATTTCATTAATATATTTATCAGCAGATCACCAATAAAATCAGGCAATAATGGTGTTATAAAATGTGTTTCTTCAGCCTCAAAGCATATTAAACTGTAGGTTTGTGCAACTGATGCAAATGTGTATTTTAAAGTACCTTTTTCTTTATATATATATATATATATATATTAGGGGTTTAACGATACACGTATTCATATTGAACCGTTCGGTACAAGGCTTTCAGTTCGGTACGCATTACAAACTGAACGATTTGTTGGACTAATGCTATTACATTTGGAAAATAAAACAGCTTAAAATGTGTGAAATATAATGTTCTCAGTGCCACTGCGCTCAACAAGGCAGCCTAAATGACATAACAGGCAACGTGCTGTCTGCCCAGTGGCGTAACTTTAGTGTACGGGCACGCAGGACACGCACTGCGAAAGGCCCTGCGATAACCTCCCCTTGCTGGGATGCGTCTAAAGATGATGATCTTGTATCTACGATAGTCAGAGATATTGTCAAAAACATCAATTATTGGCAATATTAAGATACGAGGCATTTCCAATTAATGTAGGCCTGTTACATTCTTATTTTTATTAGGCCTATTATTATTATTATGAAGTTACTTTTATTATTAAATTAAAATTACAATTAATTTGCCCCGCAATAATTACCAAATAACTGGCGTGTTGCGAGGATAACAAAAGATTAGTCTATATATTTACTCCTCAATTAAAATGTTTTTTTAAAAAAGGTATTTTAAAACAGGTCTATACAATGAAATATAGGCCTATGATTAAAATATTAACACTTCAGTCATCAATAAAAATCAATGAAATAAAAAGCTTTTATTTCAAGCACCGACTTTCAAAAACAACCTGTTTAACACGAAATATGTTTCTTCTCATTTTTTCACTATGTAGTATTAGAAATAGTTAACTATATACCGTTCTCAGCATATGTTGAAGTAGATTCGTCTCGTCGTCTCTGATAGAATATGCGGCGTCAGATGCCGAAAGCTCCGTCATTACGCCGTCATTCCGTTTTTACTTCCACTTTCTACATAGTGAATTGACTGACATTAAGATGTTCACCGGCATAACTCTTGCGCAAAGTTTGCACGTTGCTTGTGTGTGATATCCATAGGCTCGCCTTCATGGTTTAAAACAGAAATATTTCCAACATTGCTGCCCCGTACCGAACCGAACCGTGACACCACTGTGTCGTATCGAACCGTTACACACCTTACTAAAATGTGCAGTTTTATCACACAGCGCAATGCCATAGATGTCACAAGTTTTGAGGGAGTGTGCAATTGGCATGCTGACTGAAGGAATGTCCACCAGAGCTGTTGCCCGTGAATTGAATGTTCATTTCTCTACCATAAGCCGTCTCCA
>NW_015539864.1:198243-201968 GCF_001515605.1 Sinocyclocheilus anshuiensis
ATAGAAAAGGTCTTAGATCTTTGAGTTCAGCTCATGAAAAATGGGGGCAAAAACAAAAGTGTTGCGTTTATAATTTTGTTCAGTGTATATATAATTTAATTTTTTTTATTTTTAAATTGATATTTCTCTCATTCAGTTTTCTTTGAGTGGTCCATCTACTTCCCTTTATGCTGTCTCTGATGATTTCTCTTTTTTATTTATGAAGTTCTTTTTAATTTCTTTCGTATCACATACTGAATATCTCCAACATAAATGTAAAACACATACAATAGCCATTAGGTGCCCATGTGGACATGTCAACCGCAGCGACATTTTATTGCTACTGAAAGACTTTTACCATGGCCTTTCATTATTCACACAGTCCTTCTTCTTACAGTACAGATCAGTATCACTCATTCCCAATAGGTGCACTGCAGTCGTTAAAAGTACTATTTCTTTACTTAAAAGAGACATGGCATATTTCAGCTTTATCCTTGTTATAAATCAGGCTACAGAATTGCTTTCATTATAAATGAAGAGTAACCCTATTGAGTTTCTATGGTGGACTGCCTTAATGCACAGCTCTGTTGTACTGTACACGTCTGCTCACTGTCCCCTTATCCCCACTCAAAACACACGCTCTTTTAAATCACAGAGCACCTTCACTTAGCAAATCAAACAATTATGCTGTGTGCAGTTGTGTGAATGTCCACAGCCCACTCTCATTTTCATTTACCACCAGGTTTAATAAGTTTTCTGTGCCTGTGTTTTTAGAGTGATCCCCTTTTCTCTGCCGTGGGAGAAGAAAGACATTTATTTCTCTCAATCTGAGGCGAAGCCAGGGGACTCATGCTTAACACGACTTTTCCTCCCTCTGCTCGCCGTCACGAGAATTACAGATGATGGGTTTACATTTATTAAACTGCAATGCGCTTTCACTCAAAGCATCTCACACATTTCTAATCAGATGTTCTTTTCCTCTTCTCCCCATTTTGGCAAGAAAAACACTTTTCTAATTTAGCCAGAAAGCTCAGGTTTAAATGAATGCAATTTAGCAAAGAAAAGGAAAGAAAAAGAGGACACGCTAACACAGGCCATTCATTTATTTGTTTGTTTGTTTATTCATTCATTCATTCATTCATTCATTCAGAGAGAAATATTTTTATTGACTTGTGTGTGGGTATGATTACTTAGCTTTGTGAAAACTATTATCAGATGTTTTCTAAAATGGACACTCCCTTGGGAAACATCAAACAATATCTACAAAGATAAAAAATAATCAATACATAAGTTTAAGTAATAATAATATAAAATAAATTAATCAAATAGTTGAATCAAATAGATCTACATTTGTATCTTTATATTCAAATGTTTTTAATCTTTATTCAGAAGATGGAAGTCTTAGGGTAGTAAATACTAGGGGTGTAACGGTACATGTATTTGTACCGAAAATTTCGGTATGGATCAACAAATACAGCGTTGGTTTAACCACTGCATGACTGTAACTTCATTGGAAACTTCCAGTTTTATATATTGTTAAAAAAACGAAGTCTCATCTTTCAATGATGAATTTCTCATCTGTCCATTTTTTTCTCAGGAAATTCAAACAATAAATGCCGTTTTGACGCTCTTTGATACCGTCTCGTGATAGATCGCTGTATAAACGCCTCAGTTCAAATGGCAGCGCAATCATCTCTTCCTCTTTACTACTTTTAATGTGAAATAAACTTGAATGAACATCTCACGCCTCATGTAATCACTCAATCAGTGTTTCAACCGCGGAAAGACGTCAATAGAATAGCTTGTAAACAAAATGTCACGTAGTGTTTCATTTACCTCAGGCAAGTCATCAGTCTCCACAGCTCGTTAGTGCGCTATAAATTAAGTGTAGAGAAGAGCTTTTCGCAAAATATTAGACTAGGCTAAATACTCATTATATTTTACTTTACCTGTTAGTGATGTCTTAATTATTTAATGTATGTTTAAATAAATCTGTTATGAAACAAGTTATGACAGCCACTGTGTATATGATTATATTTCAACAACAAATAGAAATTGTATAATTTAGAAGTTAATTTACAAACTCCATTAGGTGCAATTTACATGTTTGCATACATTTTTTTTTTTTATTTGAGTGTTGATTATTATATAAAAATAAATAGTAATTGAATTTAAGTTTGGGCTCTGTTGTTAATTGTAACCTTATAATCATGTAAAGGTGCTCTTTATAATTTAGAGCAAAATTTGAGGTAGAAGACCATTTTAATTGTAATTAAATTTAAAGAAAGAGCCATTTGTTCAGTAAACCACTTATTAATATTAAAAAAGCAATTTTATGTTTAGTTTTCCCCCCCTGCTGTACCGAAACCATACCGAACCTTGACGTCAAAACCGAGGTACATATCGAACCGTCATTTTTGTCTACCGTTACACCCCTAATAAATACTGTATGTAATTAACTGTATATAAAATCAATAGTGGCCTATGTCCTTATTTAGATTATCTTGGTTTTGTCTACAGCCAGCCGCCCCCGACAAGGGACAGAGGATAAAAAAAATATGATGAGCTCAGTGTAAAACCTCTAGGAGTCAATGGAAAGTCCCCATCATTATAGGAAATCTAACATGTGTGTGTGACTGAGAAAGTTAGTGAGAAAGAGAGTTAGAAAGTTATTTTGTTTTTAGCTCAGTTGGAGAACTCCGGTTCTTGGAGGATACAGCGGTCTGGCAGTGGACTTTCTTCCATTTTGTGTCACCATACCCCCTCGTTGTGGTGGACTTGGCTGTGTGTGTGTGTTTGTGTGTGTGACAGCTGAATGGATAATGCCTTGGAGTTAAGGAAAAGCCTAGAGTGAAACCAGACTCGCTGCCCTGCCATCAATCCGCCTGTCATCTTCCTTCCCTCTCTTTATTCCTCCCTCTTGCTTCCTCTTTCTCTATTTCTCTCTCTCTCTGTGTAATGCTCGCCTAACCTTTGAGGGCTGTTTGGGTGAACTTATTTGTCACCTTCCAGGCTTCCAGTAGTAAAAGAGGGTCCAGTGCCCTTATTGGGAACCTGTAATGGAGAAAAAGAGAGAAACAGAAGTATATAGAAAGAGAATACAGGAACTGGAGAAGATGGAGTGAGCAAGTACACATATCCATCACAGAGCACAGTCAGTGCAATGGAACTGCTGTTGCCCCATGGGGAAAAAAATGAACCCTCAGCAGCACTCATCCGTTCTGAGTGCAAGCTACCGTTAGCCCTATGATCGATACATGACCCTCTGACTAGCTTAAGGTGACCAGATTTCGGAAATATATCAATAAATCATTTTCAGTGTTATTATCTAAGAATAAAAAAATTGTGTGTGTGTGTGTGTGGGGGGTGGGGGGGGGGAGGGGTCTGGTTTTATGTATTTTGACTGTGGTTGATCATCCTCTGTCATACAACTCTAAATTATATTTAGGATGTGAGACCGAAAAACAGCATTTCTTGCAATTTTATGTAATGCATTCAAATTATACGACAATGACAATGTAAATTAACATTATTAACTATGAAAGCAAATAATTTACACCAATTGAATTTACACCATGTAATTTAAAAATATATTTACTTTTTTATAGAATTGTCATTAAATATAGTTATATATACAGGTGCATCTCAATAAATTAGAATGTCGTGGAAAAGTTAATTTATTTCAGTAATTCAACTCAAATTGTGAAACTCGTGTATTAAATAAATTCAGTGCACACAGACTGAAG
>NW_015539864.1:202537-202848 GCF_001515605.1 Sinocyclocheilus anshuiensis
TTTATGTATTTTGACTGTGGTTCATCATCCTCTGTCATACAACTCTAAATTATATTTAGGATGTGAGACCGAAAAACAGCATTTCTTGCAATTTTATGTAATGCATTCAAATTATACGACAATGACAATGTAAATTAACATTATTAACTATGAAAGCAAATAATTTACACCAATTGAATTTACACCATGTAATTTAAAAATATATTTACTTTTTTATAGAATTGTCATTAAATATAGTTATATATACAGGTGCATCTCAATAAATTAGAATGTCGTGGAAAAGTTAATTTATTTCAGTAATTCAACTCAAA
>NW_015539864.1:203386-211853 GCF_001515605.1 Sinocyclocheilus anshuiensis
TCTGTGTGCATTGAATTTATTTAATACACGAGTTTCACAATTTGAGTTGAATTACTGAAATAAATTAACTTTTCCACGACATTCTAATTTATTGAGATGCACCTGTATAGTAATTATTTTACATTTATAATGTATATTGATATTATATTATAGTTTATATATTTTATATTGTAGGTCATATATTTTTGAATACCTACAACATTTGTGAGGTGAAATAACAGGGACATTTTCGAGGAAACTAGTTGGGGACAAACCATCAAAAACAGGGACTGTTCCTGGAAAACAAGGATTCCTGGTGACCCTAGACAAGAGTATTGGCATTCCAAAACAATCATTCAGACCGCTCATTTTCGTCTTTCCCAAAACAGTGAAGTGTCTAATTCTCTGAAATTAAGGGACTGTTCTGCATTGGCTAAGTCTCTTTCTCAAGCTCTACATGCTAACCCCTTTGTCTGTTGCCTGCTAAAAGCCCCGCTAAGTTCAACCAAACATTTTCTCTGGGATTTTTGTCCAGACAAAGACCCAATACTGGTCGGGCTTTTGAAAAGCAGGGCCGTTGTATAAAAGTGGGTGATTGTCCGGCCGCTGTATAGAGGCCCTGGTGTTCATGGCTGCCGTTGTGCCGTTAAGCCTGTTGTGTGAAACCGAGCAAGCCTCTAGATTAGCCGGCCCTGCGTCGATGCGGCCTTTTGTGCCCTGCCGCCTTTCGAATCCTGCAGTCGTGACCAACAAAGCGTGAAATTAGTAAATAACGCCCCTTGAAGAAAGCCCAAAATTTTACACCATTGTCCACGGTCCCCTAAGCCGCTTAAAGACTTCAAATGTTTGCCACTTCTCTGTTCTTCCCCTCTTTTGAACAGTAAAATGATAATGACAGTCATTGAAATGTGTTTGTTTTTATCTCATATCTAAATGCCAAATGATATGTTCCCAGAGCATGACCGATGCGTGTATGCAAAATGTGTGTGATTTACTGGAGTGATTTGGCATGTTTAGAAGTGAAATTAGTGTGAGAAGTGGAAATGTGGGGAATCGCCGATCTCTACAGGCCAACGCTGAGCTATGAGCTATTGGGTTTGAACTAGCGAGAGGCCAAATAATCTGAGGGAGGAACTCCATGCCATCTGTAGCTCTTTCTCTAGCTCTCTATCTGCCGTTCTCTCTCTTTGTCAAACATTAGCAGAGAGACCAAAAAGATTGCTGGGTTTGCTGTGCTTGCTAGAGTAATGTAGCTCCAGCTGAAAGGAGACCTATCATGAAAATGTTACACAGATGCTCAGATGGGTTTCTGTGGTGGTCCATATGGTGGAATAGCACAATTAATTTCCAACAGAAGCATTTTAAGAGGTTGGGAAATGGTGTCATATGTAGTCTATGTCATAAATATAGCTACTAATAAATGAAGGCTCCTTCACATGACTCATGTCAAACCCACGTTTTAACACAAGGGTGATGACCTGCATATGACCAAGCACTGCACATTCCATTGTATTAGCTGATTTTGATTGTTTTATTCTTTGTTAAATTTCATAGAATAGCTAATGTGTATAATATAAAATTAGATCACTGATTTGTGGATATGCCTTTGACATTGTGACCAGGATCATTGCCACTATCATTGTCATGGAAGTCAAGCTCTTTCACCACAGGGCTAGGCACAATGTTCCTGGTTGACCTCCATGATGATGATGATCCATCAAGGTCATCTATGGTATAGGAAGTCATTTTGTTTTGGCTCCATAAACTGAAGATCAGACATCTCTTTTCTGTCTTGATTCCCACGCTAGTACCACCTATTTAATGATGTGCCATGTGAACAATCTGGTAATCATTGGCTACGCTTTAAAAGGCCAAAGGCTAACAGGGTTAAAGTTGAAATTGTCTGAACTTTGAGCATCCATTGCAATGCTCAACCTGCAGAGGTAACTCTGTGGCTGCATTTGGGCATTTATTTTATTTTATTTTATTTTATTGCAAGTTACATGACTGTGCTCCTTTCAAACACTTGTAAGCACATGGTGCAATTTGCGCTCATTAGCACTAATTACAATGTCAAGAAGTAATGAGAGGCTGAATACTTTCACAATCAGTGTAGTTTAAAAAGATCCATCTCTCTGTACACTATAAACACAATTAGCACTAAACTAACTTGGCTCCCTGACTTTTACCCCAAGTTTTTGTACCCTAACTTTATCTTTAGTTTCCTTTCCATGGGGCATTTGGAAGGGGGTGGAGTGGGGAATCCAGCTTTTGAGCGGAAATGTAATGGTTTTTCTGCCCTGCTCTCCCGCAATCGATTTCGCCACGCCGGGCAGGAAATGATGTTGGCACACCACAAATAGCCTGCAGATGATGGGAGATTTGATGCTAATAATTTGTTGGCGGAGAGAGTCATGCGGGCCGCTCACTGATGGAGATTGAGATGCGTTTGTCAGCAGACAGTCGGAGGTGATCGAGAGAAGGGTGGGCCGTGACTTTTCCAAGGCGGGCAAAATGATTAGCGAATGTAATGTGGCAGATAATAGACAAGACAATTAATATTTTATTTGGCCAGAGCTTCTGACGAGAGCAGTTTGCATGTCAGTAGGTGACAGACACAGCGCAGATGAATGACAGCTCTATCGGCTGTGGCTGAGGCTGCGTTAAGACATTACCCTCAGACATTGTCTGTTACGAGACACTCACACCCTTATGTAGCATCACTTTACACTCTTTTTCATCACGGTTGTCGCTTAGGAGGTGTGTATGTGTATATACAGGTGTGTGTGCCCACAATATCAGAT
Source organism: Sinocyclocheilus anshuiensis (assembly GCF_001515605.1). NCBI lineage: Eukaryota > Metazoa > Chordata > Actinopteri > Cypriniformes > Cyprinidae > Sinocyclocheilus > Sinocyclocheilus anshuiensis. Next base: position 206,170 of record NW_015539864.1, read on the forward strand.
GAGTGTATGTTTAGCTTTTCAAACCCTGTAGTGGTTTCTTTCTAACTGACAAATGCTCAGTAATGCTTCTTGGAAACCATAAATATTCACAGTCATTAGACACTTTTCACCGTCATTAGCCATTTTTTCCTGATAGATAGATAGATAGATAGATAAATAGATAGATAGATAGATAGATAGATAGATAATGAACGAACGAACGAACGAATGAATGAATGAAGTGTGCAAAGGTTTTATGTCTATAACATAAAAATATTTTTAATTTAGAGTGTTACTTGTACAGTTTAAAGGCTTTTTTATGTTAGATTGGTGTCAAATATTTGCATTTATGTGAGCCAACAGTGACATGAACAAGAGATGTTGCCCTGTTACATTTGCCTTAAACCAGTTGTGTGGTTTAGGTTAGAGTTTTAGGGTTAGGTTTAGAATCCAGGAAGAGTATGTGAGGCCTGGATTAGTAAAAAGTGCAACCTCATGCCAGAAAAGCCCTAGCCACGGTCAGCGGGCCATGCTGCAGATTTAGTGTTGGAATAACACTAATCCAGGTAGGTTCCAGCAGGATAATCGGGACATGAGAACATTGCCCTTAAGAATGTTGCATTAGACCAAGCAGAATTTGAGAGAGGAACAGAAAAGGAGAGTAACACATACACCCTCTTGTGACCTTTTCTTTATGGCAGCCAATCTGGTTTGTAAACATTAATTTATTCATGAGCCTGCATCTGGCTGTTTAAACAAGAAGCACAACCCAGCAGCAATAAAAAGGAAAGGTGACTGAGTCAGACACAATACACATTGACAGAGGGAGCGAGATCGAAATTGAAGAGTCTGTATCTAATAAACACGCTCGTGTGCCTATGCGAGCCCGACAGGTAGTGACTTAAGGTTATAAATTCCCCTCCATCAATCTTTATAAGCATTCCATATCACAAACCATTAAACTTCAGTGATACCCAATAGGATGTAATTGAAAAGCGATTCATGAAATGTTGACTGACTGTGATGGAAACTAAAAATGTTGTGCAATGTCAGTTTAAAGGTGGACTCTGAGAGAATGAGACTGAGAGAAGTACTGCAAAACAACCATCAAACTATGTCACCAACAACCAGCAGCTTAAATCATTTCACCACTCTTGAAAAGATACAATCACACACATATTGATTATTGGATCTAAAAACAAGCTACAAGAACAGTGTGATTGTTTAGGGCTGCTCCTGTTGTCTATTTGTTAGCCTGTTCAGTATTGACAGTGTAAGCAGAAATCATTAATTGTGGAGGTGTCACTTTAAGACCCAGGGAGACAGAATGATGTAATGCCAGTATATTTGCCCTCACTGGAGACTGTCATCGGTCTCTGGGCCGAGCGCCCATTTCGAATGAATCTTCAGGTCGCATTAGGCTGTAGATCAAGCCAAACTACAAGTTGGGATGCCTCGTAGCCCAAGTTTTACCCTAAGCGCAGTAGCACCTCCCAGCTTTGCCTGAGATGGAATTGTGAATATTTCCCCCATCGTTGTTTTGAGCTCGGTGGACAAAGCTGGCTGTGTATTTGCAGTGCTTGTCCAGTGTGTGTGATGTGTTGGGTTCAGCTGGAGGTTGTGTTCACTTCCCTATGGGGCGATTGCTAGCTGCTGCCATCAGCACAACTCCTGCTTATTAAGCCAGTGTCAGACATGTGGGTTCATATTCTTGGCTCTGACCCCACCCTTTCCTTCTCCATCTGCTTGGACTGTCTTATCTGCAGCCTCATTTGTCTCGCAAACCTGTTATTACCTGCAGCAGGGATGAAACTCGCAGTGTGTGTAGGTGTAGCGGCGGTTTCAATGCACTCTGCTTCCACCGCATGGTCTCTTTAGCATTGCCCTCGCCGTGCACCTTGATACGCCCTCCCTTCCACCTGCCTGTGAGCATGATTGGCCGGGCCCGAGGGGAGGCTGGGAAATCACCTGCTCCATTTAGCCAGGTTGCAGTGGTGATGGCAGGCCAGGCATCCTGCTAGCAGGCCTTTGTGCTGTGCCCGATGCACTAAAACAGTGGGACTCCTGATTAGCGTGAATGGAGTTCTCCAGCATGGGCTCTGCTCTTTATGATCATGGTGATTGTTGTTATTTAGCCCTTCTGTGGGTTAGATCGGCGTACTGCCGTGCTGGAAATCTTTCTGACAGCGCAACAATTATCTGTGATCTGCATGACTCGCACCACAGCAGAAAAGTAGTCCAAAAAAAAAGAATAAATAAAATATGACCACCACCAATCGCCCCCCTTTCCAAAAACCCAGTCTTGCTCTTTTTTTCAGTCCAGTTTCAGTCTTTCTATCCATTTCTATCCTTGCCCTTTTCTTTGCTGCTCTTTCACTTGGTGTAGCCCCTGGCCCGAGCCCGGCAGGGAGCCGTGGGGCCGCTGAATGAAGTGGCTTAGCTGAGCCGGCCTCCCTCTTTCACAAGGGTCACCCCAGGGAGTCTCTTCTCATAAGGGACAGCAGCAGCTGTGTCTGCCCCCTGCCTACACCTCCCACCCCATAATCCAGCTTGTGTTGAGCTGCATGGGGCGCACGTACATCGAGATATGGAGGGATGGTTCAGGAGGGAGAAAAGAAGAGCTAAAAATGTGCCATAGTGAGGGTGTATAAGAGAGCACATCTCCTGGAGAAGGTGGCATATTGATATTCCATTTGTATGGGACAGAGCATGCACTAGTGACAATAGATACTCTCTCTTTCTGCTCACGTCTCCATGGAGGCCTGAACTGATGCTCAGTTCTCAAAGTCTCGCATGTTGCATTACAGTGACGACAATGAAATTCTCTGCTCACTGGCTTTTGTTTAATGGCCAGTGCTTATCCAAAATAAGTAGGGCGTTCAATTGAACGTGTTCATTTAATCTGGTTAATTATAAATACAATAATGTGTTTAAAAAACAACAACACAGTGACCCATACAGAAAGTTCCAGTAGCAGTACAACCGCCATGTTTTTGTGTATTTGTTCACCCAGGACACGTTCTTTCATTCATAAAACAGATAGACGCAGCATAACCAAATGGAACAGAATTTATGGAGGTCTCAAATTGCTTTTTTTTCGGAGAAAACTACTTAGCAGGATGTGACAGGACTGCCAAAGATATCTCGTAAAAAATATATTGACTTCTAAAGCCCTTTTCATGTTCAAACATCATGTTCAATGATTTACTTCTCTGCTTTAATGTAATAATGTAATATCTTGGAATAATCTTCAAAATTTCATATATAATTGTGACAATTTGGATTAATTCATTAGCATATCAAGAAATTAAATATTGAATTCGATGGATAGCCCTATTAGTAAGCTGCAATCACAATGTTGTTTGCCCACCGTCACAAGAAACGAGCAGCAGCACCATGGGAAGTCTCTTGAATTCTGTGGAGGATAATCTCTGGCAACAACCTCCATCTGCCATCTCAAAGAGATTTTTAGATGTTTATTGCATCGTACGACATAAAACAAATCCCCATTTTCGTATTCCTCCCCTGCTCCCAAACAGCATCCGTTAGAAGCGGCGGCTCGGCGACAGTCCATCTCAGCGTGCACTGTCCTCTGCTTTTCTCTAAGTGAGGTATTTTTGTGAAATCATTACACCAGTGGGTCAGTCTGATATATGATATCATTACAAGCCCCTGTAAATACACCCTCATTTTTTTCTTTCATTCTGTGAGCGGGAGGCAAATGTAGCACATGATCAATGCTCAGTGAGAGAAAAGAGACTCTCTGAGGGAGACGCCTATTGACTCGTAGCACGTAAGCCTTCTCTGCATATGCATTTGCTTCATCAGAAATATTCATTCGTTCTGGGCAGGCAAAGCGGCAGTGGAAATGAGCTTCCACAGCTTCGCCCCCTGTGATACCAAATGGACAGGAAAATGGGAGCTCTGTGGTTAGATTTTCATTTTATTTTGTTTTTGTTGATTTTGTCTCTGGAGACAGGATTTGGACCTCGCTTCAAAATGCATATCTGTCTGTGGGCGGTCATTATTTGAGAATTGTGGGGCATATTAAAAGGACAACTGAGCTGTAGTTCGGCATTGGCGTCGTTTGGCACGCGCTAAAGGGCTGGGAAGACTTTATTTGTGTAAACTCATATCAGTCGGACAATAATTTTCAGCTAATACTCAATACATTGACATGTAAACCATTTCAGTCGCAATTTTTTTAGCGTAAATCGCCAGCCCTCTGCAACAGCGGTTTTGATAATTGCATGTAATTGGACTTCTTAAGAAGTTCTTCCTTAAAGTTTTGTGAAGTAAAGCTTTAAAAGGCTAGCTGGTGTTGTGATGTTAATCTTAGCGTGTACCCATTAGTGCTGCAGGGCTCAAAGATACAGCTGGAAAATAAATGAATTAAGCTCTCTAAATTTAAGCTAGCTTTCCATCAGTTTTAATGCCCTCACTCACTAATGAAGAAATGAGCAATAATTGGCGCAGGTAGGTTTTGCAAGCACCTTCTGTTGAGAATTAGCACGTAAGAGTTGGAAACAGGTAGGAGTGAATCAACAGCCACTTTAAATAGGCATTCACTTCTCTCACACTTCTATCTCACTTCTCTCTCCTCCTTTAGCAAGTCTGTTCACACCTGCACAAGGGCACAGGCCTAAATTACCTCCTGTCTTAGTTATAATTAACTACGGTGTCTTGTTTGATGTTTGAATAGAGTTGTCTGAAATTGGCGCTAATTTGCATCTAATTACGCAGAGATACTGATACATGTTTGCCATCTCCATCAGCATCACTTTACGAGACACAATCGTGCATTTTTAATGAGTCCTGACGCTGTGTCACATTTCTAAATGTGGTTATGGCTATTGAGTGGATGGGTCAGGGCTTGTGCTGTATTCATTTTTCTCTGCAAACAAAGGCCTGCTGTATAAATCTAATAGAAAATTCACACTGTTGATTTCTCTGCATCATTGGGCAGCACTTTAAAATACAATTCAGTTAAATCCAACCCTTACTGTTCTGCTGAGTAAAGTACCATGACCAGTTCAAGGTCTTAACATTAAAAAAAAAGATATTTTTATATTAATATTAAGGCATATTAAGAATCCGAAGTCCATTAAATCTTCGACAATGTCCTCTGAGTAGTTAGAAAATCAATAGCCCATTATGCCTTGTTACATATCATCTGATTCATCTACAGGTTTGACAGTAACAATATCTGTATTTACCAGTGAAACATTGCACTAATAGACCGTCACACCACATTACAGAAGGCTCTAATTTAATCAGCGCAGGTGTGGGTGTATGTAAGTACTTTACGACCCTTTTTGTGCCCAAAATATCTTAACAATCTAAGCTAAATTGGTTTTCACCACCCATTTAATTTTTAATTGATATGAAGCAGATTTTGCATTGTTTTCTGAAGGCAGGGATTGTGTTTTTGCCCAGGCCTCTGTGAAGACCACGCACTGATGCCGCACCAGCCATGGCACAAGCAGCTGTTGTGTTGCTGAGCCATCTGTGACTCTCCTACTAGCGGCATATTAATCTACAACACTAAACTAGCCTGCCCTTGAAGGGAATTTAAACTAAATTTCTATCTGCCCTTTAGATAAATCTCACGAGTGTGTATGTCCGTGTCGTATATCGAACCTTTCCCATGCACTAAAAGCCATCTTCCTATTATTGGTTTAGGAAAAAAATGAATTAGTATCGGG
>NW_015539864.1:220715-256098 GCF_001515605.1 Sinocyclocheilus anshuiensis
GAGCCCGGCAGGGAGCCGTGGGGCCGCTGAATGAAGTGGCTTAGCTGAGCCGGCCTCCCTCTTTCACAAGGGTCACCCCAGGGAGTCTCTTCTCATAAGGGACAGCAGCAGCTGTGTCTGCCCCCTGCCTACACCTCCCACCCCATAATCCAGCTTGTGTTGAGCTGCATGGGGCGCACGTACATCGAGATATGGAGGGATGGTTCAGGAGGGAGAAAAGAAGAGCTAAAAATGTGCCATAGTGAGGGTGTATAAGAGAGCACATCTCCTGGAGAAGGTGGCATATTGATATTCCATTTGTATGGGACAGAGCATGCACTAGTGACAATAGATACTCTCTCTTTCTGCTCACGTCTCCATGGAGGCCTGAACTGATGCTCAGTTCTCAAAGTCTCGCATGTTGCATTACAGTGACGACAATGAAATTCTCTGCTCACTGGCTTTTGTTTAATGGCCAGTGCTTATCCAAAATAAGTAGGGCGTTCAATTGAACGTGTTCATTTAATCTGGTTAATTATAAATACAATAATGTGTTTAAAAAACAACAACACAGTGACCCATACAGAAAGTTCCAGTAGCAGTACAACCGCCATGTTTTTGTGTATTTGTTCACCCAGGACACGTTCTTTCATTCATAAAACAGATAGACGCAGCATAACCAAATGGAACAGAATTTATGGAGGTCTCAAATTGCTTTTTTTTCGGAGAAAACTACTTAGCAGGATGTGACAGGACTGCCAAAGATATCTCGTAAAAAATATATTGACTTCAGTTTTCATGTTCAAACATCATGTTCAATGATTTACTTGTCTGCCTTAATGTAATGATGAAATAACTTGGAATAATCTTCAGATTTTTTATAAATATTGATATATAATTGTGATCAAGAAATTAAATATTGCATTCGTTGGATAGCCATATTAATAAGCTACAACCCCAAAGTCTTGTTTGCCCACCGTCAATGAGAAGCGAGCAGCAGCACCATGGGAAGTCTCTTGAATTCTGTGGAGGATAATCTCTGGCAACAACCTCCATCTGCCATCTCAAAGAGATTTTTAGATGTTTATTGCATCGTACGACATAAAACAAATCCCCATTTTCGTATTCCTCCCCTGCTCCCAAACAGCATCCGTTAGAAGCGGCGGCTCGGCGACAGTCCATCTCAGCGTGCACTGTCCTCTGCTTTTCTCTAAGTGAGGTATTTTTGTGAAATCATTACACCAGTGGGTCAGTCTGATATATGATATCATTACAAGCCCCTGTAAATACACCCTCATTTTTTTCTTTCATTCTGTGAGCGGGAGGCAAATGTAGCACATGATCAATGCTCAGTGAGAGAAAAGAGACTCTCTGAGGGAGACGCCTATTGACTCGTAGCACGTAAGCCTTCTCTGCATATGCATTTGCTTCATCAGAAATATTCATTCGTTCTGGGCAGGCAAAGCGGCAGTGGAAATGAGCTTCCACAGCTTCGCCCCCTGTGATACCAAATGGACAGGAAAATGGGAGCTCTGTGGTTAGATTTTCATTTTATTTTGTTTTTGTTGATTTTGTCTCTGGAGACAGGATTTGGACCTCGCTTCAAAATGCATATCTGTCTGTGGGCGGTCATTATTTGAGAATTGTGGGGCATATTAAAAGGACAACTGAGCTGTAGTTCGGCATTGGCGTCGTTTGGCACGCGCTAAAGGGCTGGGAAGACTTTATTTGTGTAAACTCATATCAGTCGGACAATAATTTTCAGCTAATACTCAATACATTGACATGTAAACCATTTCAGTCGCAATTTTTTTAGCGTAAATCGCCAGCCCTCTGCAACAGCGGTTTTGATAATTGCATGTAATTGGACTTCTTAAGAAGTTCTTCCTTAAAGTTTTGTGAAGTAAAGCTTTAAAAGGCTAGCTGGTGTTGTGATGTTAATCTTAGCGTGTACCCATTAGTGCTGCAGGGCTCAAAGATACAGCTGGAAAATAAATGAATTAAGCTCTCTAAATTTAAGCTAGCTTTCCATCAGTTTTAATGCCCTCACTCACTAATGAAGAAATGAGCAATAATTGGCGCAGGTAGGTTTTGCAAGCACCTTCTGTTGAGAATTAGCACGTAAGAGTTGGAAACAGGTAGGAGTGAATCAACAGCCACTTTAAATAGGCATTCACTTCTCTCACACTTCTATCTCACTTCTCTCTCCTCCTTTAGCAAGTCTGTTCACACCTGCACAAGGGCACAGGCCTAAATTACCTCCTGTCTTAGTTATAATTAACTACGGTGTCTTGTTTGATGTTTGAATAGAGTTGTCTGAAATTGGCGCTAATTTGCATCTAATTACGCAGAGATACTGATACATGTTTGCCATCTCCATCAGCATCACTTTACGAGACACAATCGTGCATTTTTAATGAGTCCTGACGCTGTGTCACATTTCTAAATGTGGTTATGGCTATTGAGTGGATGGGTCAGGGCTTGTGCTGTATTCATTTTTCTCTGCAAACAAAGGCCTGCTGTATAAATCTAATAGAAAATTCACACTGTTGATTTCTCTGCATCATTGGGCAGCACTTTAAAATACAATTCAGTTAAATCCAACCCTTACTGTTCTGCTGAGTAAAGTACCATGACCAGTTCAAGGTCTTAACATTAAAAAAAAAGATATTTTTATATTAATATTAAGGCATATTAAGAATCCGAAGTCCATTAAATCTTCGACAATGTCCTCTGAGTGGTTAGAAAATCAATAGCCCATTATGCCTTGTTACATATCATCTGATTCATCTACAGGTTTGACAGTAACAATATCTGTATTTACCAGTGAAACATTGCACTAATAGACCGTCACACCACATTACAGAAGGCTCTAATTTAATCAGCGCAGGTGTGGGTGTATGTAAGTACTTTACGACCCTTTTTGTGCCCAAAATATCTTAACAATCTAAGCTAAATTGGTTTTCACCACCCATTTAATTTTTAATTGATATGAAGCAGATTTTGCATTGTTTTCTGAAGGCAGGGATTGTGTTTTTGCCCAGGCCTCTGTGAAGACCACGCACTGATGCCGCACCAGCCATGGCACAAGCAGCTGTTGTGTTGCTGAGCCATCTGTGACTCTCCTACTAGCGGCATATTAATCTACAACACTAAACTAGCCTGCCCTTGAAGGGAATTTAAACTAAATTTCTATCTGCCCTTTAGATAAATCTCACGAGTGTGTATGTCCGTGTCGTATATCGAACCTTTCCCATGCACTAAAAGCCATCTTCCTATTATTGGTTTAGGAAAAAAATGAATTAGTATCGGGAGAGTTGGAAACAGGTAGGAGTGAATCAACAGCCACTTTAAATAGGCATTCACTTCTCTCACACTTCTATCTCACTTCTCTCTCCTCCTTTAGCAAGTCTGTTCACACCTGCACAAGGGCACAGGCCTAAATTACCTCCTGTCTTAGTTATAATTAACTACGGTGTCTTGTTTGATGTTTGAATAGAGTTGTCTGAAATTGGCGCTAATTTGCATCTAATTACGCAGAGATACTGATACATGTTTGCCATCTCCATCAGCATCACTTTACGAGACACAATCGTGCATTTTTAATGAGTCCTGACGCTGTGTCACATTTCTAAATGTGGTTATGGCTATTGAGTGGATGGGTCAGGGCTTGTGCTGTATTCATTTTTCTCTGCAAACAAAGGCCTGCTGTATAAATCTAATAGAAAATTCACACTGTTGATTTCTCTGCATCATTGGGCAGCACTTTAAAATACAATTCAGTTAAATCCAACCCTTACTGTTCTGCTGAGTAAAGTACCATGACCAGTTCAAGGTCTTAACATTAAAAAAAAAGATATTTTTATATTAATATTAAGGCATATTAAGAATCCGAAGTCCATTAAATCTTCGACAATGTCCTCTGAGTGGTTAGAAAATCAATAGCCCATTATGCCTTGTTACATATCATCTGATTCATCTACAGGTTTGACAGTAACAATATCTGTATTTACCAGTGAAACATTGCACTAATAGACCGTCACACCACATTACAGAAGGCTCTAATTTAATCAGCGCAGGTGTGGGTGTATGTAAGTACTTTACGACCCTTTTTGTGCCCAAAATATCTTAACAATCTAAGCTAAATTGGTTTTCACCACCCATTTAATTTTTAATTGATATGAAGCAGATTTTGCATTGTTTTCTGAAGGCAGGGATTGTGTTTTTGCCCAGGCCTCTGTGAAGACCATGCACTGATCTCACACCAGCCATGGCGCAAGCAGCTGCTGCTTGGCTGTTGTGTTGCTAAGCCATCTGTGACTCTTCTACTAGCGGCATATTAATCTACGACACTAAACTAGCCTGCCCCTGAAGGGAATTTAAGCTAAATTTCTATCTGCCTTTTAGATGAATCGCAAAAGTGTGTATGTCCGTGTCATATATTGAACCTTTCCCAGGCACTAAAAGCCATCTTCCTGTTATTGGTTTAGGAAAAATGAATTAGTATCGGAAAACCTAAAAATCTCTTTGCCACAGCCCTCCTCAAGCCCAAAGTCACTTGACCCCTTGTGACCTCTAAGGTCACGCCCTGTCTTACATTTGGCTTTCGGGCCTGTCAGCATAGAGTCGGGTCTGGAAGCAAAGTGACATGTCCTCTGATTGATGCTGACCCCTTATTGAACTCGCACCCCACGCAGACCACTGTCCACAGGGGATGGCTGTGGGGCTTTGAACACCAATACCTATCAAAGTCACACACAGCATACACATGCTTTTCACAGATTTTTTTATTGGTGTTTGTTATTGTCCAAATAGAACACACTGTGGTTCCCTTCTCGGGTGGCACAAGGTTTTTTTTTTTTTGTGGTAGAGCCTACTGTTCAGGCCTGGGCTATGGGGGCCGGGGAATTTAAGCAACAGCTCTGCCAAGTCATAAATAAGTATCAAGTATAATATCAGCCTGTGTGTATTAAGGAAAGAAAGACAGCAAGACCCAGAAGACACAGAGAGATGAGTTGCCACTGTAGGAGAAAGTTCAAACAGCGTGCGTGCATGTGGCTTGTTTGCGCTGGGGCTTAAGAGCGCTGTGGGGTGCTGTATTCACCAGGGGCTGCAGGGACTGGCACGGTGTGAGCAAACAACCTTCTCTTTTCCATGGCCTGCTCTGCGGGGGCATCAGTGGGAATATGAGAATGAGGCTGAGAGAGTGAAAAAGAAAGCGAATGTAATAGAGGAAGGTCCCGCTGTACATGCGTGACCTGCATTAGCATTACCACCTGTCGTCATCCCTCGACGAATCCCCATCAGCTGTCAGTCATTCCCAACTTCTCCTCATCGGCCGTGTCAATCTCCCCCGTCCGTCGCTGCGAAGCACTGTCACTGCGGAGTGGACTGTTTACCTCATTACACAACCTTCTCGGAGATGGTAAACAGCTGGCATAGGCAGGCATATGGGCAAATAAGCAAGCAAATAGGAATAAAAATTGAATGTTAAGTGCAGTACCTGGGGACACAAGAGAGGAGAAGGCACCCCGGGCGGATTAGCGGCCGGTAGAATCAGTTTCTCTGCGGTGACAGGCCCTCACTCTTCACTGACTGATGGATATACTCGTCCGCTCTCTGCAACTATGCTTAATTTGCAACTTAATGATCCGGTGGCCTGTTCCGCAAATCCGCCATACATAAACTCTGCGCAGTGCTAAAGTCAAGCTTAGCAGGTTGCGCATGTGTTCAACAGTGGCAGCGTTTTTATGGTAAGCAGAAACTGCACATACACTCTCGTACAGCCGAGCGAGCTTATCCATAGAGCTTTGAATACGACGAACAATAGAACGAAAAATTGTTTTTCTTTTTTATCCTTCTTTCCCTCTCACCCCACAAACAATCTGCATTGTAATGCAAAAGCAAGTGGAGCGGAGAGGCACAAGAAAAAAAAACATAATTTAAAAAAGCACAACATATATCACGTCTACTGTCAAGCCCTATACACTTGTGCATGCAGAGCGATGAGGGCGTTTAGAATTAGATTACAGCGATCATTAAAGAGAGCAACTGGACTGAGGAAAGAACAGATCTTTTGGCTTCCAAATGGTTAATGCAGCTCAGAAACCCCTCCTATTCCCTTCCACCCCTACTGCTGTCTCCTCCCCCAGAGTATCAGATTGACAGAGGCTCAGCCAATAGCGTGCCGGGACCAGCCATGCGTGACGGGGGCTTCATCGAGGACTGCAAACTTCCCAGTGCATCAGCAGCCTCTGCGATCAGCACAGCCTCCGCTTGAGCGAGAGAGAGAGAGTGAGAGAGAGAGAGAAAGCAGCAACAGCGTAGAGTGTTAGAAAGAGAGAGATAATCAGAACACATGATGCTTCTTTAACCTCTCTGTGACCAATCGTGTCTGTTTAGACAGCTGCCATCCTGCGTTTTTCATCTTTCTTTTTCAGTTTTTTTTTCCACCTTGAGTTTTCGCTCTTCAGTGGGAACATCGGAACACTGATCTTGTACGTGCCGCGCGCAGGTCTGGCTGCCGTGCATGTGTGTGTGAGAGCGGCTGTGTGCGTGCATGTGTGTGCACGGAATGGGAAGAGGACGTTAAGTATTCTGAGCTGAGTCTTGATGACCCTCTACAGCCCTGGAGTGGGGGGTTCATTTTAACCCTTCAGGTCATCGCTGGAGGAGCCCTGACCAAGGTAACATCTGAACACCACCCCCTTCTCCCCCCGTTAAAGCATGCTCATAGATTCAACTGTTCCGCTGTCCGATGTGCACTGCTTCCCTCACACTCTTGTCCGATTTCTCTTTTCATTCATTTAGTCTTTATCTTCATGGTCTAGGCATGTGTGCATGTTTGGCGGATCATTTAGTGGCTAATGAATCTATTGCAGTTCTGTAATTTGAATTGTTTGATTCAGAAAATCAGCTAGTTTGAATTAAAGAGAAATACTGAGACACAAACTCTAATTTATTTTGTCATCACAGCTTTTTTTATTATTTTATATTATCTATTTATTTATTAAAGCAACACTGTTTGATCTCAAATGTAATAGTTTCACAATTAATAGGATGCTACTAGGCAGTGCAGCATTTCTGAAAATCACTACGTCCTCTGTAAACCGCCCCTGATCGTGATGCTTCAGAACACACTCATAATTACCCGATTCGTTTACATTATTTTTTTCCTCTTATATTCCCTTTATAAATTCCCCCAAAAATTAATTTTTGATTAGCTTCGAGGAGGACAGACAGAAAGTGGTGGCTTGTGTGACTGCTGCGTGCCGCCGCTCAACAATAGACATTTACAGTGCAGCTAATTGGAAACAGCTTCAGCGTGGAATTTCTGACACGCTCTGCTACGTTTTCAATTGAACCGCTCGCGCTGTCCGCTCCTCTGGCCCACTTGATGGATGGTGAAAGATCCCGATATCCGCACCCATCTGAAAAGTTTAATTATGGGTTTTGGTCAGAAAAGCTTTTGATCGATGTGCGGAAATGTGCAGGATAGTCATTTAGTTAAGACTCTTGAGTGTGTCACCACTTATTTTGTCTCTTTGTTTGTTTTTCCAATTTAAGTGGAAGTGAGTTGCAAATGTGTGTGTGAGAGTGTGTTTCCTTGAGCATTCGTCTGGCTGGATTTCTCCTGCACTTTTCAGAACGTCAAATGATTTTCAGTTTTGGGGCTTCACACGTAAAGAAGGAATGAAGAGGAAAAAGCGGTCTGCTGTGTGTATCAAATGCAACGCAGAGCCTCTGACCTCTGCGCCATGAGGAATAAGCTGTCAGATTGGCTATTGAGTCTGGGCCATGTGCGGAGGTGTTTAATGTCCCTTTTGCAGCAGGCGTTAATGTATGGTTCCACTTTAAACCCTGTATCACGCTCACATTTGATTTATGATCACGCTCGTCTCCTCTGATTCCAAACAGAAAACCGATTTCGGAGTGAAAGCAAATGATTGGTTTGATTTTTCTTTTCTTTTTTTCAAGGGAGAAAAATAACAAAAGAAAAGGAAAAAGCCATCTTCCCTTTCTGTACCCCCACCTTCACTTCATACTCCCGTGTCTCCCTATTTCTCTCTCTGTCTCTTACAAATGGGGCTAGATCTCCTAGCAACCAGAGCTCTTTTTGCTTTGTGTGATATATGTTCAGTGTGTGCAGTAATCTTGCTGATGGAGTGCATTACTGGAAATGGTGCTATTACTCAAAGAATAAAAGTTTCAATTACCTTTGATACCAGCCAGTAATATAGGCTGATTTACTGTGCTGTAAATCGAGCTAGGTCACATTTTCTTATCCATATATTTTTTTGTTTTATTATTTTTTATTACGCAATGATGATGAAGGGTGTTTTGGATGCCCTAGGTGGGAAGCGGATCGGGTCATTGGGAGCCGGTTTGATCGAGCTTGTCTCTCGGTTGCTCATTTAAACATTACCAAGCCTCATATTTAATTCATGCAGGGAAAAATTGGTTTGGGTTGGGGCTGCGCATGTGGCGCTTTAAATGGAAAAGCGAAAAAGTGAGAGAAAATGTTGCGGTTCACGGCCCAGGCGTCTCCGCCCTTCGTCTGCCACCGGCCTTTTTTAAGATTTCTTCAGAAATGTGTTTCTCTCATTAAAAAAGGGGGGAAATATGAATGAAACTGAAATGAATTGCAACATGTGACAAGTACAAGAAAGAGCGGGAGTGATTGACATTTTTCGCACCAGCTCCTCTTTTGTTAGTAAAGCACCTCATTCTGTTTCCTTCTCTTTTTTTTCTTTTGCCGAGTAATATCTATTAGAGCTGTCAGTTTGATTTTCTTAGCATTTTCTTTGTTCTTATTATGCATCTGTGAGAAACAATACACTCTGATTTAAAAAGTAGAAAGTAGAAAATATTAAATAGAGCAAGTGAGAGCAAGATGGAATAAAAGATTTGGATATACTCTGAAGTGGAGAAAGACACACAGCATCGTTTGCAAAGATAGTGACCGAGACGTAAAGATTGAGATAAATGAAGGGCAAGAAGAATAAAAAAGAGAGGCTGATGAGGGATGAGGTGTGTGTGGAATAAGCGAGTCTTATCTAGATCGGTGTCCATATTGGTAAGCTCTATGTTCTGCTGTCTCGAAGAAGAAACATCTAGAAACGGTCAGGCCCTTCTGGACAGCAGAAAGGCTGAGGCTCTAACCACTGTAAAGCCAGATAACATCCCAGACACTATTAATCTGTTTTATTTTCTCATCACAACTCTTGTTTTATCACAGCCAACCACTCTGATAAGAGAGACCAAACCTACACACACACATACACACTAACAAACAAGCTGAATTTTGGTTATGGAAGTTTTGGAATTATTGATGTGGCAATCTTCACCTTCATATTTATTATTTACTAAAATGCAAAAGTAAGTGTGCACACTGATAAATTCATAGCGACTACACAAGACATTGTCCTCAAATGTTTCTTTGCTCTAATGAGGTCTCTGAGCTGTAGTGGTTTTCTTTAGAATTTCAGTCAGTTTAATATGATTATCTTAATTTAAAAATACTTTCAGATTTATTTAAAATATACCTGCTCTGTACAGAAATTGTTTTACAGTTTTATATATTCAACTATAACAGCCACAGTATGTATGTTTTTTATCAGTATGCTTATATATATTTTCTTTGTTCAAACATATTTGTTTGTTATTTTTCTGTTATATAGTAAATTATGCAATATTCGTAAGGTAAAAAATATGGCTTTGAAGAGTATATTTTTCCTTATGGTTCAAAGTCTTTCTAAATTTAGAATAAAATGTATTTTATAAATATTTACACATTTATTCCTTCATTACACATTTATTCACAAGTATTCAGTAAAATATCATCAGAAATATCAGAGATCTTATGCAGCTTCTACACATTTTTCTTGTTTAGATTTATTGTTGTCCTAATTAAATCATGATGACTGTATTTGATGTTTTGTAGCTGTTATTTGTTGAGCAAGAATTAACGGAGTCTGGTATAGATACTGAGTAAACACACACACACACTCACACTCACAGAGCCATACACAGAAGAGTACAGGCTATGTAAATTCACACACATTTAACATAAGAAAAAAATCTATATATTCAGTTTGAACTTGTGTAAAATTATTATAAAAAATAAATAGTAAAATACAAGTTATAGAAATAAAGAGAAATCAAGAGAAATTTGCAGGTGCAATGCAGATTGCACAACTTAACATAAATACTATAAAAATTAATGAGTTAATGGCACTTAACATTATTAATTTTATTTCATTTATTTTACTAGTACCATGGTTAGTATTAAGTAGCAGTGTGTTGATAGACTTGTACATTTCTATAAATGTTTTCTTTTTATGTGTTGTTTATAAAGAGACAGAAGCACTGAAAAACTGAGGAATTTTCTATTTTAGGTTTTCCTACACTGTTCGCAGTGGACTGCTGGTGTGTGTGTGTGTGTGTGTGTGTGTGTGTGTGTGTGTGTGTGTGTGTGTGTGTGTGTGAGAGAGAGAGAGAGAGAGAGAGAGAGAGACTGGTGTGCTGGGTGCTGGACTATGACAGAATGATCAGCTTAGTGAGGAAGAGAGGCTTTAAGGCTGCCGGTAATGGCTGCTGAGGGAGAACGAGAAAGACGATTCGTCAGCACTGAATGAGCGGTGAGAGAGGTCAGGGTCCGGAGACACAACCATTTGCAACAAATGCTTGTATGCATTCACACACACAGACAAATACTGCTTTAGGTGGGACTTGCTATATTAATCCAATTTTCAGTAACAAACAAGTTCGACTGCTGCAGTGCCAAAACAAGGATTTACGCTTGCAATTTAAAACTTTTTAACCTTCACATAGTGAAAGACAGCTAAAACGACTGTGTATGTCATTTTTTCTATTGATTTCGGCCCTGTTGGGGAACGAAAGTTGGTTTGTTCATCTCTGTGGGGGTTATCTGTTGTAGTTTATCTCTGTCGGTTTATATTTACTGTCAGTGCACAGAACTACATGTGTGTATTTTTAGTGTACAGTATTAGCCAGCAAGGCTGCCTGCACCAAAACTGTGTTTTTAGTAAAAATGTATGGTAACACTTTCTATGAAGCCCATATTTATAACACATTATAAGGGTATTCTTAGGCATTATAATGAATGCATAATGCATTATAAAACACCTTATAATATGTTATATCATCTTATAAATAATCATAACAATTATAATACATTATAATGCTTACGCATTTGTGGTTATAAGTTTTAAGATTATGATTATTTATAACACACAATGAACACCATATAAAATCTATTTTTACATTTATAATGGACTATATATCTTGACATTGTTTATTTAAGATCTGCACAGTATCTTACTACATCTTGTAAGTGGTTAGGTGTGGAGTGTTATTTGAGTGTTCCCTGTGAAGCTAATATTAATTTTGATGTGAGCTAGTTAATAATTTTAACTGAAAACAAAATGCAATGTTTATATGTTAGGTTACATTTTATTTTCATGGTCCCCCTAGTCTATAAGCAACTTTGCAACTACATGTCAACTAACTCTCATTAGAGTATTAGTAGGCTTAGGTTAAGGTTAGGGTAGGTAGAATGTTGACGTACTTGCAAAGTTACTTATAGTCAGTTTGTCTGTTGGGGAACCGTCAAAATAATCAAACTGATATTACATTAAAAATAGTTAAAAGCAAATATGTCTTATTACACATTAATCTGATCTGATATCTGATCTTATGGCTGTTTGAGAAAACAATATTATTATTATTATTATTATTACTATACTTATAAGTGGTCTTTGATGGCTTTAAGTAAAGTAGCATAAGAAAGATGGCAAGATATGAGACTTATAATACATTATAACTATGATAAATATAATCCATTGTAACTTAAGTGGATGCAACATGTTCACTGTGTGTTATAAATCATCATACTCTTAAAAGCTATAACCACAAATAAGTAAATATTATAAAACATTAAAACTGTTCTTATGAATATTCATAAGATGATATAACATATTATAAGGGTTTTTATAATGCATTATGCATTCATTATAATGCCTTAAGAATGCCCTTATAATGTATTATAAATATGGGCTTCATAGAAAGTGTTACCAAATTTATTTTTACCAGTTTGGTTTATGTAGATTGCCTCCGTATTGGACTTTTTCCTCAAATTTATATATTTATATATTCATAGTATATTTGCTATTTTCTGTAGGACCTGTAATATATGTGCACATACGGTCTGTGCCAGTGTCGGTGGGCGCTCTAATGTGGAGTACCACAAATTGGTTTATTACCGGGGAGACAGCAGGAGGAAAATCTCTTTGTCAGCAATTCGACACCTCAGTTGGTTTCAGCTGGTGATGTGGCCTAACCAGATTATACTATGTCCACTTTAGCCTTAATGTCCTTTTCCTGTCTCTCGTCTCTTCAACTCTTTCAAAGCATGCCGCTATATATCTATCGTCCGGAGAAGTGAGAAAAAAACAATGAAAAGAAAGAAACTATTCAATGGCTCATCCACCAGGTAGCGCAGTCATGTATAATGAAGCAGAGCCGTCGCGGAGCGAGACTAGCGAGTGTGTTCAGAGGTTTTTGAATGTGCCTGCTGAAGGCAGTAAAACAGATTCAAAATGAGATTACACTGACACGGAAGAGGAGAGACGGCATTTCATAAGCATCTGAGCTACAGTTAAACGACTGCGGCCACACATCGTTGTTCTCGCCGTTCCACGCTCTCATTAAGGTGATTAAATGAGCATTGCTGTCAATGGAATGCAAGGAGAACGGGCTGGGCTGATAGATGTGACCTAGAACATCATATCGACGCTATCTGGGCCACTTCTGAAGGGGGATTAGGGGTAGGTGAATGTCCTTTGCCCCCTGTGTTCCAGCAAATTAGCCTCTAGAATACGCTAGAGGGGTTTGAGTAAGTAGCCAATCGTAGATGGGTGAGAAATGTTAACTCTGTCCCCTATGGTCTCTTTCCACTCCAGCGTCCATGTGATTTGTCATCACAGAGCTCGCTTTCAGATCCAGACAGCTGATAATGGAAACAAAGTTTATGAACAAACTCGTTAAAATCATGTGTTGTGTCATAAACACTGTTTGAACGGGCCATGTTCGAATTATTAACACAGACTTTGATTCCATGTAATGGTTTGGATGGGACTGGGAGCATCTGGTTATGGACGTTACAGAAGGTCATATGTGTGCAACACAAAGCCAGTAAAATTAATTAGATTGGGGTCAGTATTTTTTTTTTAAGAAATTAACACTTTAATTCAGCAAGGACACATTAAATTGGTCAAGAAAGACTGTAAAGACTTACATTATTACAAAAAATATATATTTTGAACGTTCTATTCATAAAAAAATCCTGAAAAACTTCAAAGTTTCCGCAAAAATATTAAGCAGCACTATACTGTTGAAAATTGATAATACAAAAATGTTCTCGAGCAGCAATCCGGCATATTAGACTGGAGTAATGGCTGCTGGAAATTCAGATTTCCCATCACAGGAATAAATTACATTTTAAAATATATTAAAATAGAAAACAGCTATTTAAATTGTAGTAATATTTCACAATATTGTTGTTTTACTGTCTTGTAATCAAATCAATGCAGTCTTCAAAATGAAACAATCCTACTGAGCCTAACCTTTTCAATGGTAGAGTTTGTGTTTAAGTATGTTACTAATATGTTATTTATATAATTAAAATCAAAATCATACCTGCTATTACTGTGGCCCTTTGTTAAATCTGTGATCAGACTATTCTTATGATTTAAATGTTTTATGTTGAATGGGATGGCAAAAGTAAAACCACTAACTGTTATTTTGTAAAAAGACAAAAAGATAAATCCATAATGAAGCTGCACCAGGCAGCAGAACAGGAAAATTGGCTTTAGTTAAAGTATTCGACAGTGGTTAAAAAATAAGTGAGGAGTGTTGTGCCAAAAATAGTGTACCACAATCTTTGTGTGGGTTTCATTTCTCAATTCATGTCTGATTTAGCTGGGGGAAAAAAAACAGCATGTAATTTTCCCTGTATTTTGTATTGAGGTTTGGGGTGAGAAAAACTCAGACATGTTTAATTCAGATCGGATTAAAATCACAAAATTCGTAAATCTGTAAAACACAAATTTACCTGAGCTCCTCAGGGAAAACCACTTGTGTCCAAAAAAGGCGTGATTATGCAATGCTAATATGAATTAACATGGTCTGGATAAAAACATGCCTATTGTTAAAGTTTTATTAACGATGGTGATTATTTTTAGTAACACTAGTTTTATTAAAGTGGTCTCTCTCTCTCTCGCTCACTCTCCCTCTGTGCGTGTTTGTCCTTGTTGTAGGCTGAAAAAGTAATTTTGATAGTTTATGTGTGACAGTGCTCTAGTGGAACTGTAGTTAGTGTTGTCCCTCCCTCACTACCAGCAGCTATATAAATCAAACTCTCTCCCCCTCTCTCTCTCTCTCTCTTTCTTTCTATCTCTATCTTTCTTTTTTCGTCTTTTGTAGTAAGATAATGTGGTGCTGACCTTTTTTTATGTGGCTGGGTGTTTATTGTTTGTTCAAACCTCAGTCAGTTCAGTTGGCTGGCAAAAAAAAAGGCTTTGAAGCAGCAGTGACTTTTCTTAGCAGCATTTTTTCTGCATGTTTTCCTTATTATCTTTCATTTTTGTTCTTCTTCACCCATTTCCTTACAGTCTGCTTTTAATTAAAGTCGAGTGAGAAAAAAAAAACAAAAAAACCCCTGTAACACTCACACCAAAAATAAAATGCTTGAAATGTAAACTCTGACTTGCAGAAACACAGTAGCACTTCCCTTTTCATATCAATCTTGCCAAACAGAGCAGAGCGTAACGCCTAATATTGTGGTATATTTTATGTAATTATTGCATCTTTATTTTTTTTTTTTTTTTTTTTTTTTTGGGAATATCATTTTGCCAAACAGAACAGAGCGTAACTCCTAATGTTGTGGTATATTTTATGTAATTATTGCAGCTCATTGCCTGGAGTATATGCAGCCATCTAAACACTGTTTATTTAGTTGTGACCACCATATAATTATGCTGCAGCAATTTACTTGATACAATGGAGACTGATAAAGCAGATATCAGTGTGATGGGATTCTCACAAAACACAAGTCGTTGCCTCTGGCCATTTTAGCTTCAGAAGCCCGTTCTGTATGTGTGTGAGCACACACACATATACACACATACAGAGTCTTTTTTTCACTCTCTTTTTCATTCTTGCCATTTGAATTCAGCTGGGCACTCCTGCTGGTCCAACGCTTAAAAAGAGGGTCTTTTGATGATGTCATTTCATGACATTTCTAGTCATGCTGGGCAAGAAATAATCATGAGTTAGAAGAGAAGGGAGCAATCTGTAATGGGAGCAACATGAAACATGATTCCACAAATCTAAAAAGATAGTCTTTCAAGTTGTTTTTCTGAGAGAATGTTGAGGCTAAAGCAGCGGCGGAACTGGCTTATGTGGCTGCACTTGTTCCTTCTAAAATATATTAATTATAGCATAATTAATTACAGAAAATGAAGGCAAACATACATTAGAGCATTTGGCTGACTAGCTCTAAAATGAACATCACAACCCCATTGGGTTGACGTGTCCACAACATGCTGCATGCAGCTTTACCACGTAGGGTGCGGCAGAAAGTGTAGCCAAAAGTTTTCACCCACACTACCCTACAGAGACAACCGCTGCATATTACCATAAAGCCTCAATGCAAGTGAACACTGCATTTAGCTAGATCTCCCTCTCCACATGATGAGCAGCTAACCCTAACTCTAAGACTATTGCATATTCACATTCAAATGCACATGCATTCCCAAAATGCCTTTGCCTTTGTGGGGTTAGCTGTTTCCCTTTCCAGCAGAATGACATAAATGGTTATTATTCTCGAAGATATGTTTCGAAAGTAGCCTGGCATCATGTTATATACAGTGAGAAAGGAAGTGTGTGTGTATATGTGGGAAAATCACAAATGTGTGGACATGCTATTTCCTTCGGCATCATTAAGGGCAAATATTCTGCTAGGAATTAAATTTAGGGGAGCAATTAAGCAATGTATTTCTACCTTAGATATGCGGTGGTAAGATCATGGTATGAATAATTGCATGTCATGGTGTAATTGTATATATAGGTTCTTTTTATTTTTTTCAGCAAAAAGAAAAAAAAGATTATGTATATATATAATACGTACTATAATACAATGTTTATTTTGGATAATCTAGTTAATGAAGTTCTTAAAAAAAGAATACAGTTAATTTAATTAGATTATTTTCTCTTTTTATTTGGATGTAAACAGAAAGAAAAATAGTGTACATCCAAATAAAAAAGAGAAAATAATCTAATTAAATTAACTGTATTCTTTTTTAAGAACTTTAAGTTAACTCGATTATAATAGAAAGATCGATAGATAGATAGATAGATAGATAGATAGATAGATAGATAGATAGATCACAAGCATGTTAATGCAAAGCAAAGGCTTATTTCGAGACCAGCTCACCTTCTCAAGGTTGTTTGTTTCAATATATCTTCTTTTAGTCAGCAAATTAGCTCTAAGGAAGAGGCATTCATTACCATGATATCATGCAAATATAGCTTGCAGGGGCAAAAAAATGTGTATACTCTATAGACCACATTAATTACAGCAAGTCCAAATGCAGAGCTGGCTAGTCTACCCTTACACTGTGTACAATGGATACATATGGTTGCAACATTGTTGCTGTACCATTTTTTTATTATATTTTTATTTTATATTTTTATGCTATTTTTATTATCTTCATGTTGTGTTCTGTTAAATCTCTCCGTTAGTCCTTGAGCATATATTCTTCTGGTGATGCTGACAAAGCACCATGCAAAAATACTCTGACACTTCTATTTAACAGTGCCACAACACCACTGAATCTACAGTGCGAAACATACAGTGTGACCAGTGTAGTCAGATTCCCAAACCAATGGCTCTTCTGAGCCTGTTATTTTTAGTAAATAACTTTGTGTGTTTGTGTTTTATGAAAAACACTAAGGAAATACTTCTGAACAGTAAGTCAATAACTGAATTAATGTGACACACTTACTTAACCACAAGTTATTAGTTTTGTCAAGAACTGTTATATTACTTAGGGTTCATGGGATTTAAATCATTGTTTTTAATGACTGATTGTGCATTCGACAACCACAGTCAAGATAAACATGAATAAATTGTTACTAATTGTTGTAATCAATGTAATTTTATCTAGATGAATGCAAGAAATAAGTTACCATAGTGTTTGTTCGTTTAGTATTTTATTTAAAATAGTTAACAGCAATTATTGCTTTCATGTCACCTCTAAAAAGTCTGTGAAAAGTCATGAAAGCGTTGAATTAACTATATTACTACTACATTTACTTTTGATTTGTTATATCTGTTTTGTTGAAATCTGAAATGATCTCTTCATTAGGCAACAACACGGATGAGAGCAGTTCCTTTTCCCCCCAAATATTTCCTCAAAAGTACTAAAAGAATCATTAATGAAACAGAATCATTGAGAGTCATTTGAAACAGTCATTAAGTTTCTTACGACTCCAATCCCTAGTGACTTTACAACTACAGCTACATCCACTGAGAAGTATGAGAGGTTTTGTCTTGGGTCACTAGCAGTGTGGATCCCCCCCAACCCAAAAAACCCATCTTGCCAGACTGGCCGTCATCTACCACAGAATGAAAGGCACAGTTTGGATGAAGAAAAAAGCACTCCACACTTCTGCTGACATCGCAAGCATTCCGTCCAATCTGGTGTCTGGCAACAATAGCCAAAAGTCAGCCCACGGGACACAGGTAATGACAGAACAGAGATAGAACAGATGAAGGGATGATGGAATGACAAATGCTCGACTGCAAGCTGGGAAAAGAAGGAAAAGGAACAGAGAAGGAATCACTCCTGATGGCGTCTGCCGTGGCACCTCGGCAGCGTTTGAGGAGCCCTCATGGAACAATCCCCAGATGTCTTGGCTTTCATTCTCTTCTGAGGTGATGAAATATTTTGGGCTCTCGATTTCAACTGTGGGATCGTCTATGCGTGTGTACGTGCCCTCATAAACACTGGAGAAGTTTCTGATGAAATGTAGTCACCATTTCTTCTATTTTACTCTTCTTCCAAACGAGAATGTGGGAAAGAAAGACAAGGAGAAAAAAGGACCAGCCGGGGGATGGATTGCAGGATCAGGTTATTTTTAATCCCACAATTAGTGAAACTGAGCACTGAGCTATGAATACCATCTCAGATGAGCCTGTTAGAGAGCGGCTTCACGCTTTGACTTCTCACTCTTCACAGAGACAGACAAAAAGGCCAAACAATTATGGATTCCACTGAATTTTTTTATAATATCGATTCACAATTTCAGCCAACATTTTCCGTGCATTTTTTCCCCCAATAGAACCTGGCGAAATGGATGCACTAGAACAGTGAAACCATTAACAGGCCAACACAGAATTTTGTGTGCATTTAATAAATATTTTGGCGAATTTTATTAGGCTTTCAGCTGTCAATTAAAGTGTCATTCTGTCAGCTTTAATACATTTGACCATTTTTATTTCATTATTCCAAATCTGCACAGAAAATGTCAGATTTTTCTGGTGCTAGCTCCTAATAGCAAGATAAAGTAACACAATAGAAAGACAATAGAATAGACAATCGCTATCCTTAGAGTTTTTCAATCGGAAATTGCTAGTAAATTTCACAATTACAAAAAAAAGGAAAGTAGCATTAAATTAAGCTTGAACTTTTTAAGTAGATAAATTTAAATAGTATTTTCTTGCAAAAAATACTCCAATAATCTTTGTTTTATTTACAACTTTGAAAAATCTTTTTATTTATTTATTTATTGCAGTGTATTTATTTTATCCACATTTGCCTTGTAGGGCATTTGCCCTTTGGTGCAAGAAATGATTTGTGTATTAGTAAGCATTTCTCGGAATATGACAAAATAGAAATCAAAATTACAGGAACCCACCTCTTCTGTGGGCTAAGATATAGAAAACCAATCCTTGCACCAATATCCTTACATCCCTCTTTCCTAAAACACACAAATGTATGTGCAGCACCCATTTCCTGAGTTGATATAAAAAGTTTATTATTGTAACTATACCATTTGTTCAGGGTCACATTGCTTTGGTTGAATTGTCACAGCGTTGAGGGTCCATGGCAGTCTTATCTTCCTTTTTCTATAAAAGTCCTTTGTGGAGAGAAATTACTGTAAGAAGTATTCTTTAAGACTTTCAGACCTCTGTATGAAGGTGCAGAAATACGTTCAATAGTTAATACATAAAGAATACATCAAAATAAAGAGGAAGCCATGAATAATCGTTCTTTTATCTAAGGTTTGTTGGAAACAGAAGAGTGGATCAGTCAAATTTTTAATTTGTTACCCAGCACCTTTGTAAAGAAGACGGGTGGTTGTAAACCATTGTTATGAAAGAGTCCACCCCATAATATGCAGTTCTGAAAAACTTCTGTCGGTGTATGGTGAGGGTTTTTACCATTGAGGATGTGAATGTGTGCGGTGATAAAGAGTTTGCGTTTGCAAACACCAGGTCAGCTGGTGAGATCAGGGTCGCCTGGCTTTCTGAAAGCCCTTTTGATCAAAACAAAAAAAGGTTTTCACTAACAACCAATGTTAAGTGCTTACACGAGCAACAGAGAGAGTGAAAATAGGGAGAAAGTAGAATGAAAGAGTGAAAATCCTTATCTTTCCATTAAAATGCTAATACATTTAAATGATCTGCCAACTGAAGGACCGGTTGTTTTATTTGCTTTATTTGTTTTAATCCCACACTTCACAAGCCACACTGACAGTTAATACACTTGAGTAGGAACGATATCTCTCTCTCACACACACACACACACACTCACAGACATGATATGAATCCTAACATGCGATGAGACAGTACTGCCTGCATTGGCATTTTAGCGACTGACCTAATTGGCCGCCGGTGAAAAAAGGAGGGTCCATCTGAGTTGACACACTAAGACAATGTCAAACAGCCCACGTCGCTCCAGTGACACACAGGGACACTGGCCATGGTTTAGGCACTGCGTTTGTATCTGGTGTTTTTGTGTTTCTGTACTTGCACAGCTTCTGCCTCACTGCATCTCACTGCTACTGGCTTTTCATTAGCCTTAAAAGTACTTGGGCAGCACAGGTTGCAATGCATAGAAAACCAGGCGTCTTTTCCAGTCTTCTGATATGAGTGCGCATGATAAAGCTCAAAGAATAGGAGGCTATTTTAGCAGCCTCCACCTCCAGGCTTACTGAGTGGTTCTTCAGAGCCTGTAGCCTGAAGATCTTATGGAAAAACAGCAAGATCCTACACTTTACCCTTACTGTGTCTGGATGTGTGTGTGGGGGTGTTTGTTATTGTGCTCTTCTTGACCTTGGGTTACAGAGGTTGCAAATGTATTCATGCATATCTATATGAGAGTTTTTATGTATTTATTTCATTTATTTGTACTTTTCATTGTCAGTCTTATATAACCATACAGTAAATTACAAGGCACAAATAGAGAACAGATCTCAACAATGTCTGCAATCAAAAGTCAGTCATTTCAATATCATCTCAAATATTTTTAATCAAATAGTTCTACTACGAAATCTGATGCAATTTGATCTCTTTTTTTTTTCTTTTCATTTAATCATTACAAATAATTGCAGTGTAGCAGTATATGAGCCCTTTTACCTTTATCCCTGACATATGATGTTGTGATTCAAAACAATGTATTTTATCACATTTATCACAATTTTAATGTTCAATACTATTACTGTATGTCAACAGTTGTTTTATTTATTTTGATTTATCTCAAAGAATTTTAAGAGAAACATCTGAGATGATGGCTAAATTATAAATGTATAAAAACAATTTATAAAATTGTTTCAAATTAATTTAACAGATATAAATGTATTGATAATTGATTTATTTTATTTTTTTTACATAAAAATGATATTGTATATAAATGTTAGCAATCTAAACAAGTGATATTTAGGCTGTGCTGATACAATACCATATCTGTATATTACAGTTCAGTTTTCCAAAATTTTTCCAAAAAAATAAAACAATATTTTATTGATTCGTCAGGTCCTTGTTTTTGAATTATTTATGTTTTGATTCATATCATTTCCTACAGTTCAATTAAGGATCAGCTATCCAGTAGTTCTCCATGTGATCCGAGCTGCTTCTATGAGATTCTCTCAGGTTCCCTTTCTCTCCCTGACAAGCAAAGTGTCTCTCTTGTTTAACGCAGTTTCAGTCACGATCCAGTTATGATAATGAGATGCATCGTGGTGTGTTGTATCGTATCGTATCGTGAGGTGGTTGCCGATACCCAGCCCGAGCGTATCATGCAGTTATCGCTCACCAAACAGTCAGTTGAAGTAAAGCTCATGTTTTTGCTCTATTGAGTCATCTCTTTAACAGTTTGTGCCAGCATCAAGCTTGTGCCAGCTTTCACACAGACTCACAGGTGTATCCATCTCCCCTCTCTCTCTCTCTCTCTCTCCACCCCCAAATAGCTATTCAGTCTATTTCAGTGTTTTGTCCTCATAACTCTTTTCTCTCACACTGTGATTGCTGACTAAGTCTTCTGTTGTGCGCTGGGCTTTAGTTTTGTGGTTAATCACCATCTGTTTACTGAGTTGCTTGAACACACAGTGTCCCAGTAATGTTAAACAGCCCAAAAACATCTCCTTGGCTCTGGCCGAGAGTGCGCCCAGGGACTTCGTTATGGCACATCCTGCTCAAACTGATGGCTAATTAACATTTATTTAAGCTTTCTAAAGGCCCATTGTGTCCTGTTTACCTTGCCAGCCTGTTTGCTGTAAAGGTGTGTGTGTGCATGTGTGTCTGACTTTGAAGCGGAGCTGGAGGATGGATGATAATGGCTCTTACAGCAATGCAAGTGTGGAGTCTTTCTCTCTCTTTCAGTGTGAGGGCCCCCCTCCTAATGAAGGCCACACTTTATTTCCAGAGGCCAGTCAGTCAAGTAGTTGTTACAGAGTGCTCTAACTCAGCCAGTGGCCTCACCAGTGGCCTTTCAACCTCATACCATTAGAGAGCAGAAAATAGACCTATCACCCAATCAACACAAATCTGTATTTTTAACACTATTTTATCTCATCGGTGATGCCATTCCAGTCTATGCACAGAAAAAACAAGTCTTGCCCTTCACACTGGCTGTTATTTTGTCTCGTATGTGTCTCTAGTTGATTTTTTTTTTAGCAATGCTGCCTGAAGCTCTTCCTAAACCTATTCAGCTGCCTATTGTCTACATAGACATCTACATACATTTATTCATTTAGCAGATGCTTTTATGTAAAGCATGTAAAATGCATATGTAAAGTGAAGAAAATTGTATGTATTTTATCGTAGGAACCACACTATTTGTAATACAGAATGCCAAATTTAAGGTAGATTAGTGCACAAGAGTTTGCTGTTAGCATTTTGCTGAGCTAATATTGTGAGACTAATAAGAATAAAAATACATACAAGCAAAAAAATGTGATACAATCTCAAAAATGTGAAGTGAAGTAGTAGGCCTACATTTTGTATTGGATTGAGCTCAGTACTTCAGAGTGTTGAATAGGAGTATATTCATATTCATTTTTCATGATCTGCAAAGGAAATATGCAATGCTGCCTTAGATTGTATTCGAATTGAGGTATCATAATCATAACTATGCTGCTTAGTGTTTGGAGCAAATACCTTCAGATGCTGTCTAGACAGCTTTTCTAGATTTTGGAACAGAATTTGTGTGTGTGTGTGTGTGTGTGTGTGTGTGTGTGTGTGTGTGCGTGCGTGCGTGTATGTGTGTGTGTGTAAAATCAGAGCTATGGACAGTGTTTATTTATTATGTTTACCCGGGCACACTCTCAGATTTCAACCTCACTCAACTTGACAGGACACCAGATTTATTTCACAATGAGAAAAGCACATTTTTTATTGGGTCTAATGAGTATCGGGTTAACTCGGGCAGTTTATATCCGCATGCATGAATGCATTTCATCATATTTGTGTGACTGCTTGGGAGAGCTTGAATCAATCAGTTTGGTGATGAAGGTAGGGCTTCATATTCAATCACAATAGTGCTTTAGGCCTGTGCGTGTGTGTGCCTCTGTGTATGAGAGTGAGTGGGTTGAGACTGGAATATTTCCCACATAGCCTCTGACATAACCTATTTCAGCACCTCAATTTCATTAAAAAACCTCTTGGAAGCTCTTCAAAGCTCCTCAATATCTGGAAATTCTTTCCCCTGTTCTGAAAATGAAGCAGAACACACACAAATAAAGAACACACAGTCATAAAAATGCATCATACAGTAGTAATTCCACTAGTCATCCAGTGCTGTAGATTATCCCTGTGAGACAATCGGTGCAGTGATTTTGATGAAGGAATTCAGGTCAGCCAATCAGGTGGACAGAGACGGGCATCAGATGGGCTGCCTTTTTCAGTGCTCAGAGGTCACACAGACCTGTTAGCCACACATGCTCAGCTGTTCTTTTCTGTGTGTGTGTGTGTGTGTGTGTGTGTGTGTGTGTGTGTGTGTGTGTGTGTGTGTGCTTTTGAGTGTGATAAAAGTCTTATGTCTTAGACATTAGCTCTGTTCAAAAACCTATAATGCTGCATTTACCTGTATGTCTGCTTCCTACATTGGCAGCACATTTTAAAAAGCTCTACATATGTAACAACTTTTATGCAACACACAAATAGTACAAGAGACTTGACTAACTATTAATTCAAATAGGATTAGACAATAGCATGTTGCTAAGCTAATGCCACTGCGCTGGAATAAGCATAAAAAACACTGCACACAATTAATGGGTATAACAGTATATAACAATAGGAATCCACATGCAGATTTCACAACAAGTTCAATAGACACGCAGATTCAGCTCATTGACCAACAGAAATTTTTTTAAAGTGACTTCCTGTGTGAGCTGCGCTTCATACTAGAGGTCTACATGGAGGACCCGAGACCCAAGGACCCGGGATCCGTATGGGTTCGGGGCTATATTTTAAATGGTCAGCCGGTCCGGGTCGGGTCCCAATCTATTACTTCGGGTCCCGGGTCTGTTTAACATTGTGTGTAATACCCGGCCGTTATCAGAGTCAGTCAGCGCTGTGCGTGTGTTGTTTTGTAACTTTCAACTTGTAAAATTAGGATGAGAAAAGTGTGAGTCGGTCATTTGAAATAAGGTGGGGAAAAAAAAAAACCCACAAGTGACATCATCAGAAGCAGGGTGGGCAGAGTTGATACGCATGGTGATAATGGATACCTTCATGAGTGATGTGAGTTATTATTGATTATTTTTTAAATAATATTATGAATGAACCGTCTTGTTGTTATATCTAAAATTTTTGCTCAGACTCGGCTCAGAGAGCACAGAGATGATAGCAAATAAGTAAAGCTAACGTCAGCAGCCATGGCACTGGACGAGCAATCGTTATTATAATCCAAATGGGCAAACCGTCTAAATTATTATGCAAGTTGACTCGAGAAAAAATGCAAAACTGCAAAGTCGCATTTGTCATCCTTCTCCGTGACAGCAAGTGGACTTTTGAAACTGGAATAATGAGTGGATTACGCATTTCAATTGGCAAGAGAGGAATAACACGGATGGAACTTTATTGGCAAGGAGGATTGTGTGCATCACAGTCAGGTACAAGGGAGAAGGCTTCTTACATTAGGTAAGACAAAAAGTTTAATTTTCGCAACTTGTTTATCGACTTGTTAATAGCAATTTGCTGTGGAATATGTGCCGATCGGGTCCAATCGGGTCTGTGTCTTCCCGGCCGGGTTTGGGTCCATCTTTCAAATAATTGATGGTCCGCGTCCGTTCCGGGTGGTACATTTTTGACATTTCTCGGTTCTGCACGGGCCTGGGTCCAACTTTCAAAATAATAGACGGGTCCGGGTCGGTTCAGTGTAGCACATTTACGGGTCTCTTCGGGTTCAGGTATGAATTTTTGGACCTGTGTAGACCTCTACTTCATACATCGCTATGAGATTGACATTATACAATGGCCCTTTTTTGCTTGTGAAAACTGACCAATGTGCACCTTAAGGCAGCATAATTATGTTGCTTACCTTTTAGTACAGGCCTTATTCAGATTTTTTTGTTTTGTTCTGTACAATTCTGCACAAAGCAGATTTTTTTTCACTCTTCATGTTAATCTCTTAATCTTCTGTGAGTTTTGCTGCCCTGTCACTATTGAACACATTGTGTTTGCGTTGTTTCTGCGGTGCTCTCTTGACCTGGATAAAGTGAGGTTTAACTGCGGAGTAACTGATGTCATGTTAACCCGAGCCTAAGGAACCTGCATCATATTGATTCTCACACACTTGAGCAGATTTGTACCGCGAGGCTTTTGGGGGATTGTGGAGCATCTGACAAGCATTCCAGCCTTTAGGACAAGTCCCTGCCACTCAGCAGCCAGTCATGTTCACACACTTCTTCCCATGTTCGCACACACAGAGAGGGTAATTTGGAAATGGGCCGCTGAGACTGACATGTCTGCACAACATGCATCCATCCCAACAACCCCCACCTGCTCAAGAAAAACCAGGCAGACAGAGGTGCTGTTGTGTGTGGGCTGCTCCCTGAAAACTCCCCCTCCCCAACCACAGCTACAGAGCCTTTCATTGCCAAATACAGCCTGCAGGTATGAGTGGTATCCGGTCCACTGGTCACTGAATCCATCCAGCACTTGGAACAAAGAGCGCAACCATACCAGTGAATTCATGTTTTATTTAATTACTGTTCAGTAATGCTGGGCGGTATGACCAAAAATTTATATCACGGTATTTTTCAAAATTACCACCCAGCACTACTGTTCAGTTATCAGTGCAGCTAACGATTGCTAATTAAATTCAGTTTACTACTCTGAGAAGAGAAAGGGAAAGAACTAGAGGGAGAAAGATGGAGTGCTAGTACAGGCCAAATGGTATTTGGACAGAGTGAGAGTTTTAAATTTTAACAGAGGTTAAGGGGGGTGCGGCAGTGGGAATTTGGTGTTGTTCAAGAAAATGGAGGAAGCATTGGGGAAGACCTTTAAAAAGCCAGAGAAAGAGTAGAAAAACAGACCCTTTCAGTAGCTGTAACTAGACCTGAATCCCCCTGCAAAAGGAACAAGCGAGAGAAAGAAAAAGATAGACAGAGGTGAAGAGAAAGGCGATCCTTACTAGCAGAGATGCAGGCTCTTATCTGATGAGGAACAACTATCGTAAATATCCAGCTCTGCTTTTACAGGAAACATATATGCACATGTTGATCTGGAGAGCACTCGATCAAAACTAAAATGATTCCCTGTACGGGATCGGATGTCTGATATACTACTAGGTGACAGGGATCAAAGAACAGAACGGCATATTGATTTATCCCTTCTTGCAGGAAACAATGGCAGCCACATATCGTTTGGCATTTTCTTCAAGCTGTGGGTATATGAGTAATGGATAAAGCTCACAAAACCTGTCAAGAAAAGTATATTTCACAGTGGAGTCTATTTTTGTTTTACAGTAAAGAGAATTTGCCATGAAAATAATCACACAATGCTCCAAAAAATGTATTATATATATATATATATATATAATTCCAAAATAAATACTTCCCTTTTTATTATTGTTATTTTAAATTTTCAGGGTGAAATAGTTCCCAGACATTTCTTCATAAGCTTCATCCAGTTGGTCTCACTTGTCAATGAATCATGATTTTTTTTGTGTGCAGAAACTATTTTGAGCATGTGCAATTTGACAGCCATGTTGTTTGTTGTCAGGATAAGCTGTGTTTTGAGGTTGCTTGAGGAGGAAGAATGCACACGCACACATATAAACATACACATCCACACCCGCGCAGATGGGCTCTTTTGTGGAGAGCTTTATCTAGGCGTGTTTACTGCAGTTGTTTGACAGTGGCTCGCTAAGCCACGGATGTGTATCTGAAGGAGTGTGCTTGCCTGGATGTTTGGGGGCTCAGTGGCCGCGACTGAGATCCAGGCCAGATGCGTGGGCACTCAACACCCGCCACTACATCTGACGCCCAGCATCAACCCTCGCTCTCTCCGTCTTTGCCACAGGCGCTCCATGGGGAAGTGTACATATTTTTGGCGTCATCGGCAGGATGAAAGCCTCACATGTAAAGATGGAATAAGCATCCTGCAGATGTCCTAGTGCCTTCCGCCTCTCTTTGTTCATCCCAGGCCAGATGTGTTGTCTCCCTGTTGTTGGTCCGGGTGTGCGAGACAGGTCTCCCTTTGTTTGCTACCCAATCCACCATCCTCTCCCTTTCTCTCCCCTGCTCTGCTCTCAGCTGGTGCCATTTGAACATCTGCTCCCAGAGAATTGCCACCAACCAGACAACAGCGGCACACCATTTTCTGAAAAACCACTCTGGCATAAAGTAAAAAGAGGAGGGCTCTCTCACACCTCACAGCGAGTTGTGCCAGCCAGCTGAGACTGACCCTGAGGGGGTTTGACTGTACGGATAAGCCTCTGGCCTCCTGTTAGGCTGCCTGACACCTCTGACTGACCTAGTTTAGGCGGCATTATCGTCACCCGTCCATTCACCAAACTAATCCTGCTTATTGAATCTACTCTTTGAGACTCTATGATCATCGAGCCAAATTAAAAGTGCATGTTGTGAGTTTGTTTGGCAGGTGAGATTGATGTATTTATAGATGTGTAAATTATTCTCAGTGGTAAATGGCACACAAGCCATCTTCGGTAAGTAGTTGTAATATATATCCACTTATACGAGCTCAAAACCAGCTTGATATGTTTTATCTGAGCAAGACGGAAGGGAGCTAGCAGAAATTGAGAGTCTAATTTGTTTCCTGCTTTAGAGCTCTGTGCTCAGGGACTCAGGTTGTTCCTCCATACACAATGATTTCTGATTGATGAATCCCCTTGACACTTCAGCTGCACCATCTCTTGGCCTGCTGTCCCACGGTGACCGTCTTCGCACCTCTGATTGGTCCCTAGCTGCGGTCTCCTGCGGTAACAGCACATGCCGTATGGTAGGTGTGCTGCGGGTGTTGTCTGGTGGCGAGCTCCTTGACTGATTTTGTTATCACAAGGGATGAGGATAATGAAAGGCTTAGGTTTTTGTGTATGTGTATGTGTATGTGCACGTGTGAGATTACACCCTCCGAGAGGCCTCAGCCTGCTATTTTGCCCAGGAGGTAGCACTGGCAGTGCTGGTTGGCTTAATGCTGGGAGATTAGGCCTCTCCGCAGAGGTAATTGCTCACAGCACGCTCTATTAAAGACAAAAGGAAGGAAAACTGCTATCTGCAGCAACAGCTAATTTATTATGTGCTGTCCGGCTACGTCTCCATAGCAGAGTGACTGTATAGCCACGTGACCATGCTGGTACCAACTCCATAGTGAAATATGAAAGCCACCAGCCCGTTCCGGTTTAATTAGTGTAGTGTTTGCGTGCAGAAGCGTTTTTGACAGTGTCACAGAAACTTGATGAGCTTTTGTTCCTGGAAAAACATGTTTTACATGTGTTTACTGAATGCTTTTTCCCATCCGTGCTTGAGGGTCGGTTACCAACCCTCCTAATAGCTCATAAAAACACCACAACATACTAAACTGTGCTCACCCACACAGTAGACTGTGATTCAAATGTCTGAATCCACAATGAAAATCTGGCAAATAAACCAGTTATTTTACTACTCTTTAGTTATTTTAGTACAAGTTACACTAAATGTAAATGAAAAATGTTACCACAGAAACTAGCTGAAATAAAATTATCAGGCTTTAGTTTTAATTCCAGTTAATGAAAATAATCCTGTTAAGAAATGGTCAAATTGAGAAATAACACTGAAAATGTATTTTGTTTATTGATTTTGCATATGTGTGTGGATGTAGCTGTGTGGCATAGCGGAAAGGAATTGGGAGCGGGTAGATAGCAAGATAAATAACTCAGCCTTCTAAGCGTGCACATTTCTCTTCTTGGCTATCTTTTTCACTGCAAGCAAGAAAGCCATTGTCCCCACTTGTTATTTCCAAGCTGCTTTTCTTTTCCGTCCTCAGCAAGCACTGGAGCTTTTTTAACTGTGTGAAATTACCAGCTAGCACAATGCCCTTGGTGTAAAGAGATGTAATCAGCATCGCTCACGAGTCTCTCTTAAACTTTATTTAACGAGTCATTCATCTTTGTTTTGCCTCCAAAAACACGCTCGTGAAAGAAGGTGCTGCTTAACAGCACATGAAACGCTGCCATAAAAAGGCTGAAAGCAAATGGCGACTAGCCACTCTCTCTTTCTCTTTCTCTCTCTCTCTCTCGCTCTCTGACATAGATGTGTCAGTTGTAATGCTTTCTCTCATTCTCTTAACTGACCCTGATTCTTCT
Organism: Sinocyclocheilus anshuiensis; assembly: GCF_001515605.1. Classification (NCBI taxonomy): domain Eukaryota; kingdom Metazoa; phylum Chordata; class Actinopteri; order Cypriniformes; family Cyprinidae; genus Sinocyclocheilus; species Sinocyclocheilus anshuiensis. The sequence goes on from NW_015539864.1 coordinate 250,088, forward strand.
TTCGATTGCTCTCATTCAGTTACCTTAAGCGGGTGGGTAGGTTTAGGGTTTTTTCTGACCCCTCTGCTCAACCCTTCACCTCTGGATGAGCAGACCTTTCACCAGGATTTAACTACTTGAACTTTTTGATCTCCCTGTGCATCTTCTTTCAGAATGCCCGTGTCTTAGGAAGCCTTAGGCTGACTTTGTATTATACAGTGTATAACCGGAATGGGAGTTAAAGTAATTTGTTATATAAGTTATGTAAGTCTACTCTTAACAACCTAACACCGTAAAAATAAACTGTTGCTATTGGCAGATTGAGGTTACTCTAGTTTGCTAGTTCAGCAACTGGGGTGTGAGTGGGTCCAAACCCTCCCAGAGGGACGGTTTGCATGCTGGACTGGAGAGGAGATTGGATTTGTGGGTGCAAAGGTCAGTATGTGGGGGTGGTGGCCTGAGGATCCAACCTGACCTCTAAAACCTTCATCATCCTACTCAGGTCACATATAGAATATCTCTCTGTCCTACTTTTCTGTTTATCTTTCCTTCTGCCTTCAACATATGTCCATCTTTAATATCTATCTATCGATTTCTTGATCTATGTGATCAATCTGTCTGTCTGTCTGACTGTCCACAATCACAATCATGACATTTCTTAGATTATATCTAGCCTACATCCCCATCTGACATTCCTGTATGGTAAATATATCTGCTTCTGGAAGCCAGATCATAAAGCCAGCTTATCTCCAGCTGGTGTGGATTGGCCCTCTTTGTTAACTACTTGGGCTGAACCCAGTCAAATATTTTTGCATTTGCTTAAATCCCTTATTCTGGCACGTTGTTGAATCACCCCGACATGATGCTGAAGACCGCTGTTCCCAGCTCATTATATACAGAGGCTGAAGGACTCTTCCTACACACAGCTTCTTATGTGTGTGTTTATAATATCTGCATATCAAAGATCAACAGCATTGTCTGTAAAATTCTCAGCTGCAGTAATCCGTTTGGCAAAAATCCATTGACAAAGAGTGCTCGGCTAGCCGAAAATTCTCCCACTCTTTCTGCCATTGTAGCAGCTAACCACATGTGACCCGTGGAAGGACCCTGCCCGTGCCTCTCATTGTAATTGGCTGTGTGATTATGTGTGCGTGTGTGTTAACAGGGTCTCCCTCAGCACCCTGCTGTTCCCATTTGCTGGTTACAGCCATAAACTGGGCAAGCCCTGGTTGTTTTAACAGCACATGTGTTGATGAGCACTCTTTGGCTTTCTCACATAAGAAGGACTCAATTAGACTCAAGGCAGAAATCTCTGGAACTGTGTGAGTATGTGTGCACAAGTTGTGTGTATTTGTATATGATTTTTCTCACTTGTTTATGAAATGTTGAAATTACCTTGCTATTTAGAGGTGTTGTGCTTATTTATGATTTTCAGTGAAGCGCTGCATTGTTGCTTGGGAAGCGTGTTCAGGCACATTCTCCAATTGGCATCTTTTCAAATATTCATCTACTTCACTGGTTTTCATATGTTTCTGTATGGTTGATTGTTGACCTTCCCTCCTTATGTCCTACAAAGACACTTATTATCCTACAGTAAGACTGGGAACTCAAATAATCAATGGTGCTGCCATATTTTATTGTGTGCTTTTTTTTGCATTTAAAAGACTTGTTAAGCCCATGTACAGTATTTGCACAGAAAATATTGCATTTTAATGTGAAAACTGTATGCATCATAACTTTCAATCATTGTTTTTTAAAAGCGAGTGTGTGTATGCGCATACACTATGGTTAGCTCGTTTTTTAAATGCTACCCTCCAAAGCATGCTCTCTGCACACTTCCGTCTGCACCATTAACATCGCTGTGGCATGAATCATTGTAAATTGAATAGTGCACTTTGTGCGGGAATGAAACACGGCTGTCTCCGGATCATAATGGTGGAATTATAGCTCTCCCCCCATCATCACGCACGCGCTGAAGTCATCCCAAACCCAATTAAGGAGAATCCATCTTCATTTGCTGGGTTTTGGAGGCTGACAGGCAGAGTGTCAGAGATGTGCTTTGGGTTGTTTTCTTTTTGAGGTGAGGTGGGGGCCCGGCTCGTGGGGTGATCGATCACAGGAAGCAGGCCAGGTATTGAAGGGTGTTGTTGCGGAAGGGCCGAAGACCTTAGATAACATCATCATTAGCCAGCAGACTGATACTTATGTGCGCATCATTACAGGCATCATTGCGAATGGAGTGTGTATCATCACGAGTATAATGGTTTCATTTTTTTTAATTTTTTTTACTCATTGCGGTTTCCGATTTCAGTTTTTTTCTTAGAGGGGCTTTTTGTATTATTTTGTTTTGATTTGTTTTGTTTTGTTTCGTTTTTTTCTGGTTTTTTTTTTGTTTTGTTTTGTGACACATACTACCATTCACAAAAAAATGCACCCCACTGAAAACAATAACTTCTTGATGGCAACGTTTAAGTTCAAAGTTTTATTTGACAAATTCATAGCAACAGCTGTAGTACTTGTGGACAATGAAATACACCTATAAATGTGTCATTGCCGCTGCATTTAGCTGTAAATTGTGACTACCGTCACTCCGGCATCTCCAAGACATTTATGATTCAGCAACACGGACTGCATCCGCTCAGATTCAGTCGGCCCACTCCAGAAAACAGCTAGTCCCTGAATTTGTTTTTGAAGTACATGGCACAGAATGTTTGAAATGAGAACGTTTTCTTTGTGGTCGTTTGTATCAACTAAACAAAACTCTGATTCTGGTTGTTGTTTTACAAAATTTAAGGAACTAGCTGTACCATTATTTGCTCTATCCGCTTTACTGTTTTGCTGTTTTAATGTAATTTACTTTGCAATGAAGTGTGCATTTGTAGTTTCCATTTAGCTTTTGTTTTTAGCAAGCTCACATTTTTATTTTAGGTAGCAAAAATATTTCCAGCTGCTCTTTTTTGTCTTCATATTAGTGATGATATCCTCAATCAACGATCATGCATTTTTCTGTCTATGAATCCTCAAAAAAACACAAAGAGGATTATGACCTGCTGTACTCTGGAGAGAAATGAAAGGAAATGAGTGCTAAGAGGGAGGAAAGAGAAGTGAGATGAAGTAGAATGAGATGTGTGATGATCTGAGAGGAGACGAGAGGGAGATAGATTGAGGAGGTGAATGTAAGAGAGGAGAGAGAGAGAATTCTATTGGTGTTTATGGATTTGGTCTCTTTTTATTTCTGTGGCATCAAGGAATTTCTTGTAAGGAGGGAGAAAAATCTTGAGAGAAAGAGCAAGCATGAGAGAGTCTAAACAGAGAGCTAAGGCATCAGATAGACGCAGAGAGCTCCAGCTGTTTTTGATTGTTGGTGATATATTGGCATTTGCAGACTTCAGTGTTTGGTAATGAAGTTTAAACCTCACGAGCTCACTCAGATTGATCATCCAGCACATCATCTCCAGGCTTACCTTCAGCACTCAGTGAGACATCAAATATTTAAACGCTCATAATTATTAATGGAATTTATGATAGATCACCCACCTTTATCACTGTTTAATTAATTTGTTGCTACATCAATCAATTAAAATCAAGTTATCATGAAACAGCATTTACATCTATTTTTTGAACATTTTTTACACACATTCTCTCTCAAAAAATAAAATATTAAACAAATTATTTTTATGAATGATTATTTGAAGTGTTCGATAGCTAATATGCAGAACCAGATTTTATTTATTTTTTTGCTTTTACAATGGTAATTGAATATTTATATAGTATTCATAATTAATATTAGTATATATAATAGTGTATTTATAAATATACATTCATATTTATTTAGTATTTTGTAATATTAAATGTTACTTAACTTAAAAAAATTTCAAAAATCTGCATCATGAATCAACAAATCTGAATTTGAATTATAAGATAAATCAATTTTGATTTATTTGATTTATTTATGGTAATTTTAAAGCATACATTCACCTTGTTGCATCCTGTTTTGCAGCCAGATTATACACTCCCTTGTTCGCTTTCAGATGTTGTTCCGTTAGCACCCTCACAGCACGTGACACAAAACGTTCAAAATCAAAGAGATCCTTGAATCACTAAAAAACAGGTGTGTTGCTAATTCTGTGCATTCTTAAGCTATTGTGAATCTATTTCCTGTTCGAGCAGCGTCAGAGCATAGTCTGTCTCTCTCATGTTAGGCCAGCCAGGCCAGCCAGAAGTCCCAGGTGTACGAGTATACGTCTATCTCTTTCTTCAACCGTTTTCTTGTTCCTCCTCTCTCTCTTTCTTTATCTGTTCCTCACCACTGAGGGACCATCTCTGCTTCATTTCACATGTCGCCCGAAGGGGAAAAGGGCTGCGGAAAAGAGAAGCTAGCTATGGAGTGAGAAAATGAAAAGATAGAGGGAGCAAAAAGAGAGAAGGGGAGGCTGAGATTGAGAGAGCGAGGGATACTGGAGGCATTGTTCCACTCCAAGAGACACATACAGTCTCAAGCTTTCTGGTATTCAACCCGCAGCTCCCCTGTGTGTGTGTGTGTGTGTGTGTTTGTTTCCAAAATGTTATAATTCTACAGGCAGAACAGAAAAAGGGATAAAATGACACTAAAATTTAATTCTGATAGAAAATAGACCAGATAATCATATATCTCTCTCTAATTTTCTTTTCTTTTATTTTCAGACTCTCTCTCTCTTTTCGTTTTGATTTGTGATCATTTTGGATACATCAGTTGCATTGGATAAATTACTTTTAATTTAAATGATAAATTATTATTATTATTATTATTATTATAGTAATTAAGTAATGTTTTATTTGTTGAAGTATTGGATTTTTTTATTTTTTGAGCCACATTATAAGGTGACCAGAAGTCTGAAATGAAAACCAGGGACATTTCCTAGTTCAGTGGTCAAAATATCATTGAAATCTCACTTTTGATTATCTACAAATTAAAAAACGGGGACAATATATTTGTGTATGTTTTGTTTATTAATTGTTGTTGTTTCCATATATTAATATCATAATTAATAATTACAATGATGTGTACGGGATCAAACTTACCCTAGTTTATTAATAGGCCTACAATTCACCAAAGATCACACTATGAAAAGTAAATAGTAATTATTGCAAATGGCAAACAGATCAAAATAGGATTAAAACAAAATTATGACTTTACAAAAACACATTAAAAATAAAACAATAAAAATGAGAACATATGATAAATAAAACTGTATTAAACAAATATTTTTAAACTTTTATGACTGTATTTAACATTTTCACAAAATGTGAGTATAAAGTAATTACAACTTTCCAAATAATTTTTTTCAAGTGGAAATGGATCTTTACTACCCATAATAAGGCTTATTAATTTGCATTTTAGGCTCATTTTGACCACAAAGTATGTGCTTTCTGCAAGTTTAACTGTTTAGTTTATTTGTTTTGTTTTGTTTTATATTATTCATACCGGAGTTGTGACGACAGAAGTTGAATGAAGATGAATGTTTAATATTGTGTGCAAAACAATCCCGCCTTATCATGCCTTGTTATAAAGTGCACACAAACAGTATTAATTTGTTAACCATGTATAGTTAGTATGTAACTACCTTGAAACCAACAGTGTCTCTGGATAAATGATGATAATGCTCTGTCCAAGTTCCCCGGAAAACGGGGACATCTGGTCACCCTACCATATTATGAGTGCTGAGTACATGGTCTGCAGTATTATTTTAGTATCAGGTTTTCACTTAAATTTTAGTTAAAGTTTTAGTAATTTTGTCAAGTGTTTTTGTCATTTTTATTGGTTTTTCTCTTTTTTATATGTCTGTGTAGTTTTCAAATTAAAATTGAGACATGTTGCCTTTGCAAATTCCTGAAATAAAAGTTAACATTTTTTATATGTATATTTTATTTTATTTCATTTAAGTTTATTTTATTTAGGGATGCACCGATACCACTTTTTCCAGTACTCGCCCGATACCGATACTTTTATTTTTGGTACTTGCCGATACCGAGTACCGATACCAATATTTTTA
>NW_015539864.1:256141-256529 GCF_001515605.1 Sinocyclocheilus anshuiensis
ATGAATACTTAGTCGGGCAACCCTTAGCCTCAATGACAGCATATAGTCTCCTGGGCATGCTGTCATTCAGCTTCATGCAAACCTCAACTTCAATGTTTTCTCCCAGACTCGGTCTGAATAATTTTTGGTCCCAAATTTGGATCAAACTGGTAGTCTACTGTATGAAGAATTTTTTGGTATAATTTGTTGGTTTACTTTATTGTGCTATCCTCATAAATGAACTATAGTGTCCTGCACCCACTAGTAAAAAAAATATCAAAAATGATATCTGGTCTCTGAATAATTTTTGGTTTCACTGTATATCCTTCGGTTATTTTCACACTTAATTATGCCAATTAAAATGTATTTTACAAGTTTTTGTTACTTTCACTGTTCATTTTTTTGCTCT